>NC_092713.1:177907177-178163568 GCF_047496885.1 Scyliorhinus torazame
TTTGCAAATAAAGTGATTTTCTCGGCGAGTCAAGCATTTTGCGTCATGTGCAGGTTGGTTACAGAGCGGCTTGCATCAAAATTAAATATTCTTTGCCGAACATTCATCTTGGAACCAATGTGATTTTCTCGGCGAGTCAAGCATTTTGAGTAATGTGCAGCTTGGTTTCAGAGCGGCTTGCATCAAAATTAAATATATTTTGCCGAACATTCATTTTGGTACCAAAGTGATTTTCTCGGCGAGTTAAGCATTTTGAGTAATGTGCTGGTTGGTTTCAGAGCGGATTGCATTAAAATTAACTATTTTTTGCCGAACATTCATTTTTTAGAAAAAGTGATTTTCTCGGCGAGTTAAGCATTTTGAGCAATGTGCCGGTTGGTTTCAGAGCGGCTTGCATCAAAATTAACTATTTTTTGCACAACATTCATTTTGGAACCAAAGTGATTTTCTCGGCGAGATAAGTATTTTGAATAATTTGCCAGTTGGTTTCAGAGCGGCTTGCATCAAAATTGACTATTTTTTGCACAACATTCATTTTGGTACCAATGTGATTATCTCGGGGAGTTACGCATTTTGAGTCATGTGTTTCAGATGTGTTTGCATCAAAATTAAATATTTTTTGCCGAACATTCATTTTGGAACCAAAGTGATTTTCTCGGCGAGTCAAGCATTTTGAGTAATGTGCAGGCAGGTTTCAGAGCGGCTTGCATCAAAATTAACAATTTTTTGCCGAACATTCATTTTGGAACCAAAGTGATTTTCATGGCGAGTTGAGCATTTTGAGTAATTTGTCAGTTGGTTTCAGAGCGGCTTGCATCACAATTAACTATTTTTTGCACAACATTCATTTTGGAACCAAAGTGATTATCTCGGGGAGTTACGCATTTTGAGTAATGTGCAGGTTGCTTTCAGAGCGGCTTGCATCAAAATTAACTATTTTTTGCCGAACATTCATTTTGGAACCAAAGTGATTTTCTCAGCGAGTTACGTATTTTGAGTAATGTGCTGGTTGGTTTCAGAGCGGCTTGCATCAAAATTGACTATTTTTTGCACAACATTCATTTTGGAACCAAAGTGATTATCTCGGGGAGTTACGCATTTTGAGTAATGTGCAGGTTGGTTTCAGAGCGGCTTGCATCAAAATTAACTATTTTTTGCCGAACATTCATTTTGGAACCAAAGTGATTTTCTCGGCGTGTCAAGCATTTTCAGTAATATGCAGGCAGGTTTCAGAGCGGCTTGCATCAAAATTAACTATTTTTTGCCGAACATTCATTTTGGAACCAAAGTGATTTTCTCGGCGAGTTAAGTATTTTGAATAATTTGCCAGTTGGTTTCAGAGCGGCTTGCATCAAAATTGACTATTTTTTGCACAACATTCATTTTGGTACCAATGTGATTATCTCGGGGAGTTACGCATTTTGAGTAATGTGTTTCAGATGTGTTTGCATCAAAATTAAATTTTTTTTGCCGAACATTCATTTTGGAACCAAAGTGATTTTCATGGCGAGTTGAGCATTTTGAGTAATTTGTCAGTTGGTTTCAGAGCGGCTTGCATTAAAATTAACTATTTTTTGCCGAACATTCATTTTGGAAAAAAGTGATTTCCTCGGCGAGTTAAGCATTTTGAGTAATGTGCAGGTTGGTTTCAGAGCGGCTTGCATCACAATTAACTATTTTTTGCACAACATTCATTTTGGAACCAAAGTGATTATCTCGGGGAGTTACGCATTTTGAGTAATGTGCAGGTTGCTTTCAGAGCGGCTTGCATCAAAATTAACTATTTTTTGCCGAACATTCATTTTGGAACCAAAGTGATTTTCTCAGCGAGTTACGTAATTTGAGTAATGTGCTGGTTGGTTTCAGAGCGGCTTGCATCAAAATTGACTATTTTCTGCACAACATTCATTTTGGAACCAAAGTGATTATCTCGGGGAGTTACGCATTTTGAGTAATGTGCAGGTTGGATTCAGAGCGGCTTGCATCAAAATTAACTATTTTTTGCCGAACATTCATTTTGGAACCAGAGTGATTTTTCGAAGAGTTAAGCACTTTGAGTAATGTGCAGGTTGGTTTCAGTGTGGCTTGCAATTAAATTAACTACTTTTTGCCGAACATTCATTTTGGAACCAAAGTGATTTTCTCAGCGAGTTACGTATTTTGAGTAATGTGGTGGTGGGTTTCAGAGCGGCTTGCATCAAAATTTACTATTTTTTGCACAACATTCATTTTGGAACCAATGTGATTATTTCCCGGAGTTCCGCATTTTGAGTATTGTGCAGGTTGGTTTCAGAGCGGCTTGCATCAAAATTAACTATTTTTTGCCGAACATTCATTTTGGAACCAAAGTGATTTTCTCGGCGAGTTAAGCATTTTGAGTAATGTGCAGGTTGGTTTCAGAGCGGCTTTCATTAAAATTAACTATTTTTTTGCCGAACATTCATTTTGGAAAAAAGTGATTTCCTCGGCGAGTTAAGCATTTTGAGTAATTTGCCAGTTGGTTTCAGAGCGGTTTGCATCAACATTGACTATTTTTTGCACAACATTCGTTTTGGAACCAATGTGATTATCTCGGGGAGTTACGCATTTTGAGTAATGTGCAGGTTGGTTTCAGACCGGCTTGCATCAAAATTAAATATTTTTTGCCGAACATTCATTTTGGAACCAAAGTGATTTTCTCGGCGAGTCAAGCATTTTGAGTAATGTGCAGGTTGGATTCAGAGCGGCTTGCATCAAAATTAAGTAATTTTTGCCGAACATTCATTTTGGAAAAAAAGTGACTTTCTCGGCGAATTAAGCATTTTGAGTAATGTGCCGGTTCGTTTCAGAGCGGCTTGCATCAAAATTAACTATTTTTTGCCGAACATTCATTTTGGAACTTAAGTGATTTTCTCAGCGAGTTACGTATTTTGAGTAATGTGCTGGTTGGTTTCAGAGCGGCTTGCATCAAAATTGACTATTTTCTGCACAACATTCATTTTGGAACCAAAGTGATTTTCTCGGCGAGTCAAGCATTTTGAGTAATGTCCAGGCTGGTTTCAGAGCGGCTTGCATCAAAATTAACTACTTTTTGCCGAACATTCGTTTTGGAACCAAAGTGATTTCCTCGGCGAGTTGAGCATTTTGAGTAATTTCTCAGTTGGTTTCAGAGCGGCTTGCATCAAAATTGACTATTTTTTGCACAACATTCATTTTGGTACCAATGTGATTATCTCGGGGAGTTACGCATTTTGAGTAATGTGCAGGTTGGTTTCAGAGCGGTTTGCATCAAAATTAAATATTTTTTGCCGAACATTCATTTTGCAAACAAAGTGATTTTCTCGGCGAGTCAAGCATTTTGAGTAATGTGCAGGTTGGTTTCAGAGCGGCTTGCATCAAAATTAAATATTTTTTGCCGAACATTCATCTTGGAACCAAAGTGATTTTCTCGGCGAGTTAAGCATTTTGCGTCATGTGCAGGTTGGTTACAGAGCGGCTTACATCAAAATTAAATATTCTTTGCCCAACATTCATTTTGGAACCAAAGTGATTTTCTCGGCGAGTTAAGCATTTTGAGTAATGTGCCAGTTGGTTTCAGAGCGGCTTGCATCAAAATTAAATATTTTTTGCCGAACATTTATTTTGGAACCAAAGTGATTTTCTCGGCGAGTCAAGCATTTTGAGTAATGTGCAGCTTGGTTACAGAGCGGCTTGCATCAAAATTAAATATTTTTTGCACAACATTTATTTTGGAACCAATGTGATTATCTCGGGGAGTTACGCATTTTGAGTAATGTGCAGGTTGGTTTCAGAGCGGCTTGCATCAAAATTAAATATTTTTTGCCAAACATTCATTTTGGAAACAAAGTGATTTTCTCGGCGAGTCAAGCATTTTGAGTAATGTGCAGGTTGGTTTCAGAACGGCTTGCATCAAAATTAAATATTCTTTACCGATCATTCATTTTGGAACCAAAGTGGTTTTCTCGGCGAGTTAAGCATTTTGAGTAATTTGTCAGTTGTTTTCAGAGCGGCTTGCATTAAAATTAACTGTTTTTTGCCGAACATTCATTTTCGAAAAAAGTGATTTCCTCGGCGAGTTAAGCATTTTCAGTAATTTGCCAGTTGGTTTCAGAGCGGCTTGCATCAAAATTGACTATTTTGTGCACAACATTCATTTTGGAACGAATGTGATTATCTCGGGGAGTTACGCATTTTGAGTAATGTGCAGGTTGGTTTCAGAGCGGCTTGCATCCAAATTAAATATTTTTTGCCGAACATTCATTTTGCAAACAAAGTGATTTTCTCGGCGAGTCAAGCATTTTGAGTAATGTGCAGGATGGTTTCAGAGCGGCTTGCATCAAAATTAAATATTTTTTGCCCAACATTCATCTTGGAACCAAAGTGATTTTCTCGGCGAGTTAAGCATATTGCGTCATGTGCAGGTTGGTTACAGAGCGGCTTGCATCAAAATTAAATATTCTTTGCCGAACATTCATCTTGGAACCAAAGTGATTTTCTCGGCGAGTTAAGCATTTTGCGTCATGTGCAGGTTGGTTACAGAGCGGCTTACATCAAAATTAAATATTCTTTGCCGAACATTCATTTTGGAACCAAAGTGATTTTCTCGGCGAGTTAAACATTTTGAGTAATGTGCCAGTTGGTTTCAGAGCGGCTTGCATCAAAATTAAATATTTTTTGCCGAACATTTATTTTGGAACCAAAGTGATTTTCTCGGCGAGTCAAGCATTTTGAGTAATGTGCAGCTTGGTTACAGAGCGGCTTGCATCAAAATTAAATATTTTTTGCACAACATTTATTTTGGAACCAATGTGATTATCTCGGGGAGTTACGCATTTTGAGTAATGTGCAGGTTGGTTTCAGAGCGGCTTGCATCAAAATTAAATATTTTTTGCCAAACATTCATTTTGGAAACAAAGTGTTTTCTCGGCGAGTCAAGCATTTTGAGTAATGTGCAGGTTGGTTTCAGAACGGCTTGCATCAACATTAAATATTCTTTGCCGAACATTCATTTTGGAACCAAAGTGGTTTTCTCGGCGAGTTAAGCATTTTGAGTAATTTGTCAGTTGTTTTCAGAGCGGCTTGCATTAAAATTAACTGTTTTTTGCCGAACATTCATTTTACGAAAAAAGTGATTTCCTCGGCGAGTTAAGCATTTTCAGTAATTTGCCAGTTGGTTTCAGAGCGGCTTGCATCAAAATTGACTATTTTGTGCACAACATTCATTTTGGAACGAATGTGATTATCTCGGGGAGTTACGCATTTTGAGTAATGTGCAGGTTGGTTTCAGAGCGGCTTGCATCCAAATTAAATATTTTTTGCCGAACATTCATTTTGCAAATAAAGTGATTTTCTCGGCGAGTCAAGCATTTTGCGTCATGTGCAGGTTGGTTACAGAGCGGCTTGCATCAAAATTAAATATTCTTTGCCGAACATTCATCTTGGAACCAATGTGATTTTCTCGGCGAGTCAAGCATTTTGAGTAATGTGCAGCTTGGTTTCAGAGCGGCTTGCATCAAAATTAAATATATTTTGCCGAACATTCATTTTGGTACCAAAGTGATTTTCTCGGCGAGTTAAGCATTTTGAGTAATGTGCTGGTTGGTTTCAGAGCGGATTGCATTAAAATTAACTATTTTTTGCCGAACATTCATTTTTTAGAAAAAGTGATTTTCTCGGCGAGTTAAGCATTTTGAGCAATGTGCCGGTTGGTTTCAGAGCGGCTTGCATCAAAATTAAATATTTTTTGCACAACATTCATCTTGGAACCAAAGTGATTTTCTCGGCGAGTTAAGCACTTTGCGTCATGTGCAGGTTGGTTACAGAGCGGCTTGCATCAAAATTAAATATTCTTTGCCGAACATTCATTTTGGAACCAAAGTGATTTTCTCGGCGAGTCAAGCATTTTGAGTAATGTGCAGCTTGGTTACAGAGCGGCTTGCATCAAAATAAAATATTCTTTGCCGAACATTCATTTTGGAAAAAAGTGATTTCCTCGGCGAGTTAAGCATTTTCAGTAATTTGCCAGTTGGTTTCAGAGCGGCTTGCATCAAAATTGACTATTTTTTGCACAACATTCATTTTGGAACCAATGTCATTATCTCGGGGAGTTACGCATTTTGAGTAATGTGCAGGTTGGTTTCAGAGCGGCTTGCATCCAAATTAAATATTTTTTGCCGAACATTCATTTTGCAAACAAAGTGATTTTCTCGGCGAGTCAAGCATTTTGAGTAATGTGCAGGTTGGTTTCAGACCGGCTTGCATCAAAATTAAATATTTTTTGCCGAACATTCATTTTGGAACCAAAGTGATTTTCTCGGCGAGTCAAGCATTTTGAGTAATGTGCAGGTTGGATTCAGAGCGGCTTGCATCAAAATTAAGTAATTTTTGCCGAACATTCATTTTGGAAAAAAAGTGACTTTCTCGGCGAATTAAGCATTTTGAGTAATGTGCCGGTTCGTTTCAGAGCGGCTTGCATCAAAATTAACTATTTTTTGCCGAACATTCATTTTGGAACTTAAGTGATTTTCTCAGCGAGTTACGTATTTTGAGTAATGTGCTGGTTGGTTTCAGAGCGGCTTGCATCAAAATTGACTATTTTCTGCACAACATTCATTTTGGAACCAAAGTGATTTTCTCGGCGAGTCAAGCATTTTGAGTAATGTCCAGGCTGGTTTCAGAGCGGCTTGCATCAAAATTAACTACTTTTTGCCGAACATTCGTTTTGGAACCAAAGTGATTTCCTCGGCGAGTTGAGCATTTTGAGTAATTTCTCAGTTGGTTTCAGAGCGGCTTGCATCAAAATTGACTATTTTTTGCACAACATTCATTTTGGTACCAATGTGATTATCTCGGGGAGTTACGCATTTTGAGTAATGTGCAGGTTGGTTTCAGAGCGGTTTGCATCAAAATTAAATATTTTTTGCCGACATTCATTTTGCAAACAAAGTGATTTTCTCGGCGAGTCAAGCATTTTGAGTAATGTGCAGGTTGGTTTCAGAGCGGCTTGCATCAAAATTAAATATTTTTTGCCGAACATTCATCTTGGAACCAAAGTGATTTTCTCGGCGAGTTAAGCATTTTGCGTCATGTGCAGGTTGGTTACAGAGCGGCTTACATCAAAATTAAATATTCTTTGCCCAACATTCATTTTGGAACCAAAGTGATTTTCTCGGCGAGTTAAGCATTTTGAGTAATGTGCCAGTTGGTTTCAGAGCGGCTTGCATCAAAATTAAATATTTTTTGCCGAACATTTATTTTGGAACCAAAGTGATTTTCTCGGCGAGTCAAGCATTTTGAGTAATGTGCAGCTTGGTTACAGAGCGGCTTGCATCAAAATTAAATATTTTTTGCACAACATTTATTTTGGAACCAATGTGATTATCTCGGGGAGTTACGCATTTTGAGTAATGTGCAGGTTGGTTTCAGAGCGGCTTGCATCAAAATTAAATATTTTTTGCCAAACATTCATTTTGGAAACAAAGTGATTTTCTCGGCGAGTCAAGCATTTTGAGTAATGTGCAGGTTGGTTTCAGAACAGCTTGCATCAAAATTAAATATTCTTTACCGATCATTCATTTTGGAACCAAAGTGGTTTTCTCGGCGAGTTAAGCATTTTGAGTAATTTGTCAGTTGTTTTCAGAGCGGCTTGCATTAAAATTAACTGTTTTTTGCCGAACATTCATCTTGGAACCAAAGTGATTTCCTCGGCGAGTTAAGCATTTTCAGTAATTTGCCAGTTGGTTTCAGAGCGGCTTGCATCAAAATTGACTATTTTGTGCACAACATTCATTTTGGAACGAATGTGATTATCTCGGGGAGTTACGCATTTTGAGTAATGTGCAGGTTGGTTTCAGAGCGGCTTGCATCCAAATTAAATATTTTTTGCCGAACATTCATTTTGCAAACAAAGTGATTTTCTCGGCGAGTCAAGCATTTTGAGTAATGTGCAGGATGGTTTCAGAGCGGCTTGCATCAAAATTAAATATTTTTTGCCCAACATTCATCTTGGAACCAAAGTGATTTTCTCGGCGAGTTAAGCATATTGCGTCATGTGCAGGTTGGTTACAGAGCGGCTTGCATCAAAATTAAATATTCTTTGCCGAACATTCATCTTGGAACCAAAGTGATTTTCTCGGCGAGTTAAGCATTTTGCGTCATGTGCAGGTTGGTTACAGAGCGGCTTACATCAAAATTAAATATTCTTTGCCGAACATTCATTTTGGAACCAAA
Source organism: Scyliorhinus torazame (assembly GCF_047496885.1). Taxonomy (NCBI): domain Eukaryota; kingdom Metazoa; phylum Chordata; class Chondrichthyes; order Carcharhiniformes; family Scyliorhinidae; genus Scyliorhinus; species Scyliorhinus torazame. The sequence goes on from NC_092713.1 coordinate 177,915,407, forward strand.
GTGATTTTCTCGGCGAGTTAAACATTTTGAGTAATGTGCCAGTTGGTTTCAGAGCGGCTTGCATCAAAATTAAATATTTTTTGCCGAACATTTATTTTGGAACCAAAGTGATTTTCTCGGCGAGTCAAGCATTTTGAGTAATGTGCAGCTTGGTTACAGAGCGGCTTGCATCAAAATTAAATATTTTTTGCACAACATTTATTTTGGAACCAATGTGATTATCTCGGGGAGTTACGCATTTTGAGTAATGTGCAGGTTGGTTTCAGAGCGGCTTGCATCAAAATTAAATATTTTTTGCCAAACATTCATTTTGGAAACAAAGTGTTTTCTCGGCGAGTCAAGCATTTTGAGTAATGTGCAGGTTGGTTTCAGAACGGCTTGCATCAACATTAAATATTCTTTGCCGAACATTCATTTTGGAACCAAAGTGGTTTTCTCGGCGAGTTAAGCATTTTGAGTAATTTGTCAGTTGTTTTCAGAGCGGCTTGCATTAAAATTAACTGTTTTTTGCCGAACATTCATCTTGGAACCAAAGTGATTTCCTCGGCGAGTTAAGCATTTTCAGTAATTTGCCAGTTGGTTTCAGAGCGGCTTGCATCAAAATTGACTATTTTGTGCACAACATTCATTTTGGAACGAATGTGATTATCTCGGGGAGTTACGCATTTTGAGTAATGTGCAGGTTGGTTTCAGAGCGGCTTGCATCCAAATTAAATATTTTTTGCCGAACATTCATTTTGCAAACAAAGTGATTTTCTCGGCGAGTCAAGCATTTTGAGTAATGTGCAGGATGGTTTCAGAGCGGCTTGCATCAAAATTAAATATTTTTTGCCCAACATTCATCTTGGAACCAAAGTGATTTTCTCGGCGAGTTAAGCATATTGCGTCATGTGCAGGTTGGTTACAGAGCGGCTTGCATCAAAATTAAATATTCTTTGCCGAACATTCATCTTGGAACCAAAGTGATTTTCTCGGCGAGTTAAGCATTTTGCGTCATGTGCAGGTTGGTTACAGAGCGGCTTACATCAAAATTAAATATTCTTTGCCGAACATTCATTTTGGAACCAAAGTGATTTTCTCGGCGAGTTAAACATTTTGAGTAATGTGCCAGTTGGTTTCAGAGCGGCTTGCATCAAAATTAAATATTTTTTGCCGAACATTTATTTTGGAACCAAAGTGATTTTCTCGGCGAGTCAAGCATTTTGAGTAATGTGCAGCTTGGTTACAGAGCGGCTTGCATCAAAATTAAATATTTTTTGCACAACATTTATTTTGGAACCAATGTGATTATCTCGGGGAGTTACGCATTTTGAGTAATGTGCAGGTTGGTTTCAGAGCGGCTTGCATCAAAATTAAATATTTTTTGCCAAACATTCATTTTGGAAACAAAGTGTTTTCTCGGCGAGTCAAGCATTTTGAGTAATGTGCAGGTTGGTTTCAGAACGGCTTGCATCAACATTAAATATTCTTTGCCGAACATTCATTTTGGAACCAAAGTGGTTTTCTCGGCGAGTTAAGCATTTTGAGTAATTTGTCAGTTGTTTTCAGAGCGGCTTGCATTAAAATTAACTGTTTTTTGCCGAACATTCATTTTCGAAAAAAGTGATTTCCTCGGCGAGTTAAGCATTTTCAGTAATTTGCCAGTTGGTTTCAGAGCGGCTTGCATCAAAATTGACTATTTTGTGCACAACATTCATTTTGGAACGAATGTGATTATCTCGGGGAGTTACGCATTTTGAGTAATGTGCAGGTTGGTTTCAGAGCGGCTTGCATCCAAATTAAATATTTTTTGCCGAACATTCATTTTGCAAACAAAGTGATTTTCTCGGCGAGTCAAGCATTTTGCGTCATGTGCAGGTTGGTTACAGAGCGGCTTGCATCAAAATTAAATATTCTTTGCCGAACATTCATCTTGGAACCAATGTGATTTTCTCGGCGAGTCAAGCATTTTGAGTAATGTGCAGCTTGGTTTCAGAGCGGCTTGCATCAAAATTAAATATATTTTGCCGAACATTCATTTTGGTACCAAAGTGATTTTCTCGGCGAGTTAAGCATTTTGAGTAATGTGCTGGTTGGTTTCAGAGCGGATTGCATTAAAATTAACTATTTTTTGCCGAACATTCATTTTTTAGAAAAAGTGATTTTCTCGGCGAGTTAAGCATTTTGAGCAATGTGCCGGTTGGTTTCAGAGCGGCTTGCATCAAAATTAAATATTTTTTGCCGAACATTCATCTTGGAACCAAAGTGATTTTCTCGGCGAGTTAAGCACTTTGCGTCATGTGCAGGTTGGTTACAGAGCGGCTTGCATCAAAATTAAATATTCTTTGCCGAACATTCATTTTGGAACCAAAGTGATTTTCTCGGCGAGTCAAGCATTTTGAGTAATGTGCAGCTTGGTTACAGAGCGGCTTGCATCAAAATAAAATATTCTTTGCCGAACATTCATTTTGGAAATAAGTGATTTCCTCGGCGAGTTAAGCAATTTCAGTAATTTGCCAGTTGGTTTCAGAGCGGCTTGCATCAAAATTGACTATTTTTTGCACAACATTCATTTTGGAACCAATGTGATTATCTCGGGGAGTTACGCATTTTGAGTAATGTGCAGGTTGGTTTCAGAGCGGCTTGCATCCAAATTAAATATTTTTTGCCGAACATTCATTTTGCAAACAAAGTGATTTTCTCGGCGAGTCAAGCATTTTGAGTAATGTGCAGGTTGGTTTCAGAGCGGCTTGCATCAAAATTAAATATTTTTTGCCGAACATTCATCTTGGAACCAAAGTGATTTTCTCGGCGAGTTAAGCATTTTGCGTCATGTGCAGGTTGGTTACAGAGCGGCTTGCATCAAAATTAAATATTCTTTGCCAAACATTCATTTTGGAACCAAAGTGATTATCTCGGCGAGTTAAGCATTTTGAGTAATGTGCCAGTTGGTTTCAGAGCGGCTTGCATCAAAATTAAATATTTTTTGCCGAACATTCATCTTGGAACCAAAGTGATTTCCTCGGCGAGTCAAGCATTTTGAGTAATGTGCAGCTTGGTTTCAGAGCGGCTTGCATCAAAATTAAATATATTTTACCGTACATTCATTTTGGTACCAAAGTGATTTTCTCGGCGAGTTAAGCATTTTGAGTAATGTGCCGGTTGGTTTCAGAGCGGCTTGCATCAAAATTAACTATTTTACGCCGAACATTCATTTTGGAAAAAAAGTCATTTTCTCGGCGAGTTAAGCATTTTGAGTAATGTGCCGGTTGGTTTCAGAGCGGCTTGCATCAAAATTAACTATTTTACGCCGAACATTCATTTTGGAAAAAAAGTCATTTTCTCGGCGAGTTAAGCATTTTGAGTAATGTGCCGTTTGGTTTCAGAGCGGCTTGCATCAACATTAACTATTTTTTTCCGAACATTCATTTTGGAAAAAAAGTCATTTTCTCGGCGAGTTAAGCATTTTGAGTAATGTGCCGGTTGGTTTCAGAGCGGCTTGCATCAAAATTAAATATTTTTTGACGAACATGCATTTTGGAACCGAAGTGATTTTCTCGGCGAATTGAGCATTTTGAGTAATTTGTCAGTTGTTTTCAGAGCGGCTTGCATTAAAATTAACTGTTTTTTGCCGAACATTCATTTTCGAACAAAGTGATTTCCTCGGCGAGTTAAGCATTTTCAGTAATTTGCCAGTTGGTTTCAGAGCGGCTTGCATCAAAATTGACTATTTTTTGCACAACATTCATTTTGGAACCAATGTGATTATCTCGGGGAGTTACGCATTTTGAGTAATGTGCAGGTTGGTTTCAGAGCGGTTTGCATCAAAATTAAATATTTTTTGCCGAACATTCATTTTGCAAACAAAGTGATTTTCTCGGCGAGTCAAGCATTTTGAGTAATGTGCAGGTTGGTTTCAGAGCGGCTTGCATCAAAATTAAATATTTTTTGCCGAACATTCATCTTGGAACCAAAGTGATTTTCTCGGCGAGTTAAGCATTTTGAGTCATGTGCAGGTTGGTTACAGAGCGGCTTACATCAAAATTAAATATTCTTTGCCCAACATTCATTTTGGAACCAAAGTGATTTTCTCGGCGAGTTAAGCATTTTGAGTAATGTGCCAGTTGGTTTCAGAGCGGCTTGCATCAAAATTAAATATTTTTTGCCGAACATTCATTTTGCAAACAAAGTGATTTTCTCGGCGAGTCAAGCATTTTGAGTAATGTGCAGGATGGTTTCAGAGCGGCTTGCATCAAAATTAAATATTTTTTGCCCAACATTCATCTTGGAACCAAAGTGATTTTCTCGGCGAGTTAAGCATATTGCGTCATGTGCAGGTTGGTTACAGAGCGGCTTGCATCAAAATTAAATATTCTTTGCCGAACATTCATCTTGGAACCAAAGTGATTTTCTCGGCGAGTTAAGCATTTTGCGTCATGTGCAGGTTGGTTACAGAGCGGCTTACATCAAAATTAAATATTCTTTGCCGAACATTCATTTTGGAACCAAAGTGATTTTCTCGGCGAGTTAAACATTTTGAGTAATGTGCCAGTTGGTTTCAGAGCGGCTTGCATCAAAATTAAATATTTTTTGCACAACATTTATTTTGGAACCAATGTGATTATCTCGGGGAGTTACGCATTTTGAGTAATGTGCAGGTTGGTTTCAGAGCGGCTTGCATCAAAATTAAATATTTTTTGCCAAACATTCATTTTGGAAACAAAGTGTTTTCTCGGCGAGTCAAGCATTTTGAGTAATGTGCAGGTTGGTTTCAGAACGGCTTGCATCAACATTAAATATTCTTTGCCGAACATTCATTTTGGAACCAAAGTGGTTTTCTCGGCGAGTTAAGCATTTTGAGTAATTTGTCAGTTGTTTTCAGAGCGGCTTGCATTAAAATTAACTGTTTTTTGCCGAACATTCATTTTCGAAAAAAGTGATTTCCTCGGCGAGTTAAGCATTTTCAGTAATTTGCCAGTTGGTTTCAGAGCGGCTTGCATCAAAATTGACTATTTTGTGCACAACATTCATTTTGGAACGAATGTGATTATCTCGGGGAGTTACGCATTTTGAGTAATGTGCAGGTTGGTTTCAGAGCGGCTTGCATCCAAATTAAATATTTTTTGCCGAACATTCATTTTGCAAACAAAGTGATTTTCTCGGCGAGTCAAGCATTTTGCGTCATGTGCAGGTTGGTTACAGAGCGGCTTGCATCAAAATTAAATATTCTTTGCCGAACATTCATCTTGGAACCAATGTGATTTTCTCGGCGAGTCAAGCATTTTGAGTAATGTGCAGCTTGGTTTCAGAGCGGCTTGCATCAAAATTAAATATATTTTGCCGAACATTCATTTTGGTACCAAAGTGATTTTCTCGGCGAGTTAAGCATTTTGAGTAATGTGCTGGTTGGTTTCAGAGCGGATTGCATTAAAATTAACTATTTTTTGCCGAACATTCATTTTTTAGAAAAAGTGATTTTCTCGGCGAGTTAAGCATTTTGAGCAATGTGCCGGTTGGTTTCAGAGCGGCTTGCATCAAAATTAAATATTTTTTGCCGAACATTCATCTTGGAACCAAAGTGATTTTCTCGGCGAGTTAAGCACTTTGCGTCATGTGCAGGTTGGTTACAGAGCGGCTTGCATCAAAATTAAATATTCTTTGCCGAACATTCATTTTGGAACCAAAGTGATTTTCTCGGCGAGTCAAGCATTTTGAGTAATGTGCAGCTTGGTTACAGAGCGGCTTGCATCAAAATAAAATATTCTTTGCCGAACATTCATTTTGGAAAAAAGTGATTTCCTCGGCGAGTTAAGCATTTTCAGTAATTTGCCAGTTGGTTTCAGAGCGGCTTGCATCAAAATTGACTATTTTTTGCACAACATTCATTTTGGAACCAATGTGATTATCTCGGGGAGTTACGCATTTTGAGTAATGTGGAGGTTGGTTTCAGAGCGGCTTGCATCCAAATTAAATATTTTTTGCCGAACATTCATTTTGCAAACAAAGTGATTTTCTCGGCGAGTCAAGCATTTTGAGTAATGTGCAGGTTGGTTTCAGAGCGGCTTGCATCAAAATTAAATATTTTTTGCCGAACATTCATCTTGGAACCAAAGTGATTTTCTCGGCGAGTTAAGCATTTTGCGTCATGTGCAGGTTGGTTACAGAGCGGCTTGCATCAAAATTAAATATTCTTTGCCAAACATTCATTTTGGAACCAAAGTGATTATCTCGGCGAGTTAAGCATTTTGAGTAATGTGCCAGTTGGTTTCAGAGCGGCTGGCATCAAAATTAAATATTTTTTGCCGAACATTCATCTTGGAACCAAAGTGATTTCCTCGGCGAGTCAAGCATTTTGAGTAATGTGCAGCTTGGTTTCAGAGCGGCTTGCATCAAAATTAAATATATTTTACCGTACATTCATTTTGGTACCAAAGTGATTTTCTCGGCGAGTTAAGCATTTTGAGTCATGTGCCGGTTGGTTTCAGAGCGGCTTGCATCAAAATTAACTATTTTACGCCGAACATTCATTTTGGAAAAAAAGTCATTTTCTCGGCGAGTTAAGCATTTTGAGTAATGTGCCGGTTGGTTTCAGAGCGGCTTGCATCAAAATTAACTATTTTACGCCGAACATTCATTTTGGAAAAAAAGTCATTTTCTCGGCGAGTTAAGCATTTTGAGTAATGTGCCGTTTGGTTTCAGAGCGGCTTGCATCAACATTAACTATTTTTTTCCGAACATTCATTTTGGAAAAAAAGTCATTTTCTCGGCGAGTTAAGCATTTTGAGTAATGTGCCGGTTGGTTTCAGAGCGGCTTGCATAAAAATTAACTATTTTTTGACGAACATTCATTTTGGAACCGAAGTGATTTTCTCGGCGAATTGAGCATTTTGAGTAATTTGTCAGTTGTTTTCAGAGCGGCTTGCATTAAAATTAACTGTTTTTTGCCGAACATTCATTTTCGAACAAAGTGATTTCCTCGGCGAGTTAAGCATTTTCAGTAATTTGCCAGTTGGTTTCAGAGCGGCTTGCATCAAAATTGACTATTTTTTGCACAACATTCATTTTGGAACCAATGTGATTATCTCGGGGAGTTACGCATTTTGAGTAATGTGCAGGTTGGTTTCAGAGCGGTTTGCATCAAAATTAAATATTTTTTGCCGAACATTCATTTTGCAAACAAAGTGATTTTCTCGGCGAGTCAAGCATTTTGAGTAATGTGCAGGTTGGTTTCAGAGCGGCTTGCATCAAAATTAAATATTTTTTGCCGAACATTCATCTTGGAACCAAAGTGATTTTCTCGGCGAGTTAAGCATTTTGCGTCATGTGCAGGTTGGTTACAGAGCGGCTTACATCAAAATTAAATATTCTTTGCCCAACATTCATTTTGGAACCAAAGTGATTTTCTCGGCGAGTTAAGCATTTTGAGTAATGTGCCAGTTGGTTTCAGAGCGGCTTGCATCAAAATTAAATATTTTTTGCCGAACATTCATTTTGCAAACAAAGTGATTTTCTCGGCGAGTCAAGCATTTTGAGTAATGTGCAGGTTGGTTTCAGAGCGGCTTGCATCAAAATTAAATATTTTTTGCCGAACATTCATCTTGGAACCAAAGTGATTTTCTCGGCGAGTTAAGCATTTTGCGTCATGTGCAGGTTGGTTACAGAGCGGCTTACATCAAAATTAAATATTCTTTGCCCAACATTCATTTTGGAACCAAAGTGATTTTCTCGGCGAGTTAAGCATTTTGAGTAATGTGCCAGTTGGTTTCAGAGCGGCTTGCATCAAAATTAAATATTTTTTGCCGAACATTCATTTTGCAAACAAAGTGATTTTCTCGGCGAGTCAAGCATTTTGAGTAATGTGCAGGATGGTTTCAGAGCGGCTTGCATCAAAATTAAATATTTTTTGCCCAACATTCATCTTGGAACCAAAGTGATTTTCTCGGCGAGTTAAGCATATTGCGTCATGTGCAGGTTGGTTACAGAGCGGCTTGCATCAAAATTAAATATTCTTTGCCGAACATTCATCTTGGAACCAATGTGATTTTCTCGGCGAGTCAAGCATTTTGAGTAATGTGCAGGTTGGTTTCAGAGCGGTTTGCATCAAAATTAAATATTTTTTGCCGAACATTCATTTTGCAAACAAAGTGATTTTCTCGGCGAGTCAAGCATTTTGAGTAATGTGCAGGTTGGTTTCAGAGCGGCTTGCATCAAAATTAAATATTTTTTGCCGAACATTCATCTTGGAACCAAAGTGATTTTCTCGGCGAGTTAAGCATTTTGAGTCATGTGCAGGTTGGTTACAGAGCGGCTTACATCAAAATTAAATATTCTTTGCCCAACATTCATTTTGGAACCAAAGTGATTTTCTCGGCGAGTTAAGCATTTTGAGTAATGTGCCAGTTGGTTTCAGAGCGGCTTGCATCAAAATTAAATATTTTTTGCCGAACATTCATTTTGCAAACAAAGTGATTTTCTCGGCGAGTCAAGCATTTTGAGTAATGTGCAGGATGGTTTCAGAGCGGCTTGCATCAAAATTAAATATTTTTTGCCCAACATTCATCTTGGAACCAAAGTGATTTTCTCGGCGAGTTAAGCATATTGCGTCATGTGCAGGTTGGTTACAGAGCGGCTTGCATCAAAATTAAATATTCTTTGCCGAACATTCATCTTGGAACCAAAGTGATTTTCTCGGCGAGTTAAGCATTTTGCGTCATGTGCAGGTTGGTTACAGAGCGGCTTACATCAAAATTAAATATTCTTTGCCGAACATTCATTTTGGAACCAAAGTGATTTTCTCGGCGAGTTAAACATTTTGAGTAATGTGCCAGTTGGTTTCAGAGCGGCTTGCATCAAAATTAAATATTTTTTGCACAACATTTATTTTGGAACCAATGTGATTATCTCGGGGAGTTACGCATTTTGAGTAATGTGCAGGTTGGTTTCAGAGCGGCTTGCATCAAAATTAAATATTTTTTGCCAAACATTCATTTTGGAAACAAAGTGTTTTCTCGGCGAGTCAAGCATTTTGAGTAATGTGCAGGTTGGTTTCAGAACGGCTTGCATCAACATTAAATATTCTTTGCCGAACATTCATTTTGGAACCAAAGTGGTTTTCTCGGCGAGTTAAGCATTTTGAGTAATTTGTCAGTTGTTTTCAGAGCGGCTTGCATTAAAATTAACTGTTTTTTGCCGAACATTCATTTTCGAAAAAAGTGATTTCCTCGGCGAGTTAAGCATTTTCAGTAATTTGCCAGTTGGTTTCAGAGCGGCTTGCATCAAAATTGACTATTTTGTGCACAACATTCATTTTGGAACGAATGTGATTATCTCGGGGAGTTACGCATTTTGAGTAATGTGCAGGTTGGTTTCAGAGCGGCTTGCATCCAAATTAAATATTTTTTGCCGAACATTCATTTTGCAAACAAAGTGATTTTCTCGGCGAGTCAAGCATTTTGCGTCATGTGCAGGTTGGTTACAGAGCGGCTTGCATCAAAATTAAATATTCTTTGCCGAACATTCATCTTGGAACCAATGTGATTTTCTCGGCGAGTCAAGCATTTTGAGTAATGTGCAGCTTGGTTTCAGAGCGGCTTGCATCAAAATTAAATATATTTTGCCGAACATTCATTTTGGTACCAAAGTGATTTTCTCGGCGAGTTAAGCATTTTGAGTAATGTGCTGGTTGGTTTCAGAGCGGATTGCATTAAAATTAACTATTTTTTGCCGAACATTCATTTTTTAGAAAAAGTGATTTTCTCGGCGAGTTAAGCATTTTGAGCAATGTGCCGGTTGGTTTCAGAGCGGCTTGCATCAAAATTAAATATTTTTTGCCGAACATTCATCTTGGAACCAAAGTGATTTTCTCGGCGAGTTAAGCACTTTGCGTCATGTGCAGGTTGGTTACAGAGCGGCTTGCATCAAAATTAAATATTCTTTGCCGAACATTCATTTTGGAACCAAAGTGATTTTCTCGGCGAGTCAAGCATTTTGAGTAATGTGCAGCTTGGTTACAGAGCGGCTTGCATCAAAATAAAATATTCTTTGCCGAACATTCATTTTGGAAAAAAGTGATTTCCTCGGCGAGTTAAGCATTTTCAGTAATTTGCCAGTTGGTTTCAGAGCGGCTTGCATCAAAATTGACTATTTTTTGCACAACATTCATTTTGGAACCAATGTGATTATCTCGGGGAGTTACGCATTTTGAGTAATGTGGAGGTTGGTTTCAGAGCGGCTTGCATCCAAATTAAATATTTTTTGCCGAACATTCATTTTGCAAACAAAGTGATTTTCTCGGCGAGTCAAGCATTTTGAGTAATGTGCAGGTTGGTTTCAGAGCGGCTTGCATCAAAATTAAATATTTTTTGCCGAACATTCATCTTGGAACCAAAGTGATTTTCTCGGCGAGTTAAGCATTTTGCGTCATGTGCAGGTTGGTTACAGAGCGGCTTGCATCAAAATTAAATATTCTTTGCCAAACATTCATTTTGGAACCAAAGTGATTATCTCGGCGAGTTAAGCATTTTGAGTAATGTGCCAGTTGGTTTCAGAGCGGCTGGCATCAAAATTAAATATTTTTTGCCGAACATTCATCTTGGAACCAAAGTGATTTCCTCGGCGAGTCAAGCATTTTGAGTAATGTGCAGCTTGGTTTCAGAGCGGCTTGCATCAAAATTAAATATATTTTACCGTACATTCATTTTGGTACCAAAGTGATTTTCTCGGCGAGTTAAGCATTTTGAGTCATGTGCCGGTTGGTTTCAGAGCGGCTTGCATCAAAATTAACTATTTTACGCCGAACATTCATTTTGGAAAAAAAGTCATTTTCTCGGCGAGTTAAGCATTTTGAGTAATGTGCCGGTTGGTTTCAGAGCGGCTTGCATCAAAATTAACTATTTTACGCCGAACATTCATTTTGGAAAAAAAGTCATTTTCTCGGCGAGTTAAGCATTTTGAGTAATGTGCCGTTTGGTTTCAGAGCGGCTTGCATCAACATTAACTATTTTTTTCCGAACATTCATTTTGGAAAAAAAGTCATTTTCTCGGCGAGTTAAGCATTTTGAGTAATGTGCCGGTTGGTTTCAGAGCGGCTTGCATAAAAATTAACTATTTTTTGACGAACATTCATTTTGGAACCGAAGTGATTTTCTCGGCGAATTGAGCATTTTGAGTAATTTGTCAGTTGTTTTCAGAGCGGCTTGCATTAAAATTAACTGTTTTTTGGCCGAACATTCATTTTCGAACAAAGTGATTTCCTCGGCGAGTTAAGCATTTTCAGTAATTTGCCAGTTGGTTTCAGAGCGGCTTGCATCAAAATTGACTATTTTTTGCACAACATTCATTTTGGAACCAATGTGATTATCTCGGGGAGTTACGCATTTTGAGTAATGTGCAGGTTGGTTTCAGAGCGGTTTGCATCAAAATTAAATATTTTTTGCCGAACATTCATTTTGCAAACAAAGTGATTTTCTCGGCGAGTCAAGCATTTTGAGTAATGTGCAGGTTGGTTTCAGAGCGGCTTGCATCAAAATTAAATATTTTTTGCCGAACATTCATCTTGGAACCAAAGTGATTTTCTCGGCGAGTTAAGCATTTTGCGTCATGTGCAGGTTGGTTACAGAGCGGCTTACATCAAAATTAAATATTCTTTGCCCAACATTCATTTTGGAACCAAAGTGATTTTCTCGGCGAGTTAAGCATTTTGAGTAATGTGCCAGTTGGTTTCAGAGCGGCTTGCATCAAAATTAAATATTTTTTGCCGAACATTCATTTTGCAAACAAAGTGATTTTCTCGGCGAGTCAAGCATTTTGAGTAATGTGCAGGATGGTTTCAGAGCGGCTTGCATCAAAATTAAATATTTTTTGCCCAACATTCATCTTGGAACCAAAGTGATTTTCTCGGCGAGTTAAGCATATTGCGTCATGTGCAGGTTGGTTACAGAGCGGCTTGCATCAAAATTAAATATTCTTTGCCGAACATTCATCTTGGAACCAAAGTGATTTTCTCGGCGAGTTAAGCATTTTGCGTCATGTGCAGGTTGGTTACAGAGCGGCTTACATCAAAATTAAATATTCTTTGCCGAACATTCATTTTGGAACCAAAGTGATTTTCTCGGCGAGTTAAACATTTTGAGTAATGTGCCAGTTGGTTTCAGAGCGGCTTGCATCAAAATTAAATATTTTTTGCCGAACATTTATTTTGGAACCAAAGTGATTTTCTCGGCGAGTCAAGCATTTTGAGTAATGTGCAGCTTGGTTACAGAGCGGCTTGCATCAAAATTAAATATTTTTTGCACAACATTTATTTTGGAACCAATGTGATTATCTCGGGGAGTTACGCATTTTGAGTAATGTGCAGGTTGGTTTCAGAGCGGTTGCATCAAAATTAAATATTTTTTGCCAAACATTCATTTTGGAAACAAAGTGTTTTCTCGGCGAGTCAAGCATTTTGAGTAATGTGCAGGTTGGTTTCAGAACGGTTTGCATCAACATTAAATATTCTTTGCCGAACATTCATTTTGGAACCAAAGTGGTTTTCTCGGCGAGTTAAGCATTTTGAGTAATTTGTCAGTTGTTTTCAGAGCGGCTTGCATTAAAATTAACTGTTTTTTGCCGAACATTCATCTTGGAACCAAAGTGATTTCCTCGGCGAGTTAAGCATTTTCAGTAATTTGCCAGTTGGTTTCAGAGCGGCTTGCATCAAAATTGACTATTTTGTGCACAACATTCATTTTGGAACGAATGTGATTATCTCGGGGAGTTACGCATTTTGAGTAATGTGCAGGTTGGTTTCAGAGCGGCTTGCATCCAAATTAAATATTTTTTGCCGAACATTCATTTTGCAAACAAAGTGATTTTCTCGGCGAGTCAAGCATTTTGCGTCATGTGCAGGTTGGTTACAGAGCGGCTTGCATCAAAATTAAATATTCTTTGCCGAACATTCATCTTGGAACCAATGTGATTTTCTCGGCGAGTCAAGCATTTTGAGTAATGTGCAGCTTGGTTTCAGAGCGGCTTGCATCAAAATTAAATATATTTTGCCGAACATTCATTTTGGTACCAAAGTGATTTTCTCGGCGAGTTAAGCATTTTGAGTAATGTGCTGGTTGGTTTCAGAGCGGATTGCATTAAAATTAACTATTTTTTGCCGAACATTCATTTTTTAGAAAAAGTGATTTTCTCGGCGAGTTAAGCATTTTGAGCAATGTGCCGGTTGGTTTCAGAGCGGCTTGCATCAAAATTAAATATTTTTTGCCGAACATTCATCTTGGAACCAAAGTGATTTTCTCGGCGAGTTAAGCACTTTGCGTCATGTGCAGGTTGGTTACAGAGCGGCTTGCATCAAAATTAAATATTCTTTGCCGAACATTCATTTTGGAACCAAAGTGATTTTCTCGGCGAGTCAAGCATTTTGAGTAATGTGCAGGTTGGTTTCAGAGCGGCTTGCATCAAAATTAAATATTTTTTGCCGAACATTCATCTTGGAACCAAAGTGATTTTCTCGGCGAGTTAAGCATTTTGCGTCATGTGCAGGTTGGTTACAGAGCGGCTTGCATCAAAATTAAATATTCTTTGCCAAACATTCATTTTGGAACCAAAGTGATTATCTCGGCGAGTTAAGCATTTTGAGTAATGTGCCAGTTGGTTTCAGAGCGGCATGCATCAAAATTAAATATTTTTTGCCGAACATTCATCTTGGAACCAAAGTGATTTCCTCGGCGAGTCAAGCATTTTGAGTAATGTGCAGCTTGGTTTCAGAGCGGCTTGCATCAAAATTAAATATATTTTTCCGTACATTCATTTTGGTACCAAAGTGATTTTCTCGGCGAGTTAAGCATTTTGAGTAATGTGCCGGTTGGTTTCAGAGCGGCTTGCATCAAAATTAACTATTTTACGCCGAACATTCATTTTGGAAAAAAAGTCATTTTCTCGGCGAGTTAAGCATTTTGAGTAATGTGCCGGTTGGTTTCAGAGCGGCTTGCATCAAAATTAACTATTTTACGCCGAACATTCATTTTGGAAAAAAAGTCATTTTCTCGGCGAGTTAAGCATTTTGAGTAATGTGCCGTTTGGTTTCAGAGCGGCTTGCATCAACATTAACTATTTTTTTCCGAACATTCATTTTGGAAAAAAAGTCATTTTCTCGGCGAGTTAAGCATTTTGAGTAATGTGCCGGTTGGTTTCAGAGCGGCTTGCATAAAAATTAACTATTTTTTGACGAACATTCATTTTGGAACCGAAGTGATTTTCTCGGCGAATTGAGCATTTTGAGTAATTTGTCAGTTGTTTTCAGAGCGGCTTGCATTAAAATTAACTGTTTTTTGCCGAACATTCATTTTCGAACAAAGTGATTTCCTCGGCGAGTTAAGCATTTTCAGTAATTTGCCAGTTGGTTTCAGAGCGGCTTGCATCAAAATTGACTATTTTTTGCACAACATTCATTTTGGAACCAATGTGATTATCTCGGGGAGTTACGCATTTTGAGTAATGTGCAGGTTGGTTTCAGAGCGGTTTGCATCAAAATTAAATATTTTTTGCCGAACATTCATTTTGCAAACAAAGTGATTTTCTCGGCGAGTCAAGCATTTTGAGTAATGTGCAGGTTGGTTTCAGAGCGGCTTGCATCAAAATTAAATATTCTTTGCCCAACATTCATTTTGGAACCAAAGTGATTTTCTCGGCGAGTTAAGCATTTTGAGTAATGTGCCAGTTGGTTTCAGAGCGGCTTGCATCAAAATTAAATATTTTTTGCCGAACATTCATCTTTGAACCAAAGTGATTTTCTCGGCGAGTTCAGCATTTTGAGTAATTTGTCAGTTGGTTTCAGAGCGGCTTGCATAAAAATTAACTATTTTTTGACGAACCTTCATTTTGGAACCGAAGTGATTTTCTCGGCGAATTGAGCATTTTGAGTAATTTGTCAGTTGTTTTCAGAGCGGCTTGCATCAAAATTAATTAATTTTTGCCGAACCTTAATTTTGGAAAAAAAGTGACTTTCTCGGCGAGTTTAGCATTTTGAGTAATGTGCTGGTTGGTTTGAGAGCGGATTGCATTAAAATTAACTATTTTTTGCCGAACATTCATTTTGGAGAAAAAGTGATTTTCTCGGCGAGTTAAGCATTTTGAGCAATGTGCCGGTTGGTTTCAGAGCGGCTTGCATAAAAATTAACTATTTTTTGACGAACATTCATTTTGGAACCAAAGTGATTTTCTAGGCGAATTGAGCATTTTGAGTAATTTGTCAGTTGGTTTCAGAGCGGCTTGCATTAAAATTAACTAATTTTTTGCCGAACATTCATTTTCGAACAAAGTGATTTCCTCGGCGAGTTAAGCATTTTCAGTAATTTGCCAGTTGGTTTCAGAGCGGCTTGCATCAAAATTGACGATTTCTTGCACAACATTCATTTTGGAACCAATGTGATTTTCTCGGCGAGTTACGCATTTTGAGTAATGTGCAGGTTGGTTTCAGAGCGGCATGCATCCAAATTAAATATTTTTTGCCGAACATTCATTTTGCAAACAAAGTGATTTTCTCGGCGAGTCAAGCATTTTGAGTAATGTGCAGGTTGGTTTCAGAGCGGCTTGCATCAAAATTAAATATTTTTTGCCAAACTTTCATCTTGGAACCAAAGTGATTTTCTCGGCGAGTTAAGCATTTTGCGCCATGTGCAGGTTGGTTACAGAGCGGCTTGCATCAAAATTAAATATTCTTTACCGAACATTCATTTTGGAACCAAAGTGATTTTCTCGGCGAGTTAAGCATTTTGAGTAATGTGCCAGTTGGTTTCAGAGCGGCTTGCATCAAAATTAAATATTTTTTGCCGAACATTCATTTTGGAACCAAAGTGATTTTCTCGGCGAGTCAAGCATTTTGAGTAATGTGCAGCTTGGTTACAGAGCGGCTTGCATCAAAATTAAATATTCTTTGCCGAACATTCATTTTGGAACCAAAGAGATTTTCTCGGCGAGTTAAGCATTTTGAGTAATGTGCAGGTTGGTTTCAGAACGGCTTGCATCAAAATTGACTATTTTTTGCTCAACATTTATTTTGGAACCAATGTGATTATCTCGGGGAGCTACGCATTTTGAGTAATGTGCAGGTTGGTTTCAGAGCGGCTTGCATCAAAATTAAATATTTTTTGCCAAACATTCATTATGGAAACAAAGTGATTTTCTCGGCGAGTCAAGCATTTTGAGTAATGTGCAGGTTGGTTTCAGGACGGCTTGCATCAAAATTAAATATTCTTTGCCGAACATTCATTTTGGAACCAAAGTGGTTTTCTCGGCGAGTTAAGCGTTTTGAGTAATTTGTCAGTTGTTTTCAGAGCGGCCTGCATTAAAATTAACTGTTTTTTGCCGAACATTGATTTTCGAAAAAAGTGATTTCCTCGGCGAGTTCAGCATTTTCAGTAATTTCCCAGTTGGATTCAGAGCGGCTTGCATCAAAATTGACCATTTTTTGCACAACATTCATTTTGGAACCAATGTGATTATCTCGGGGAGTTACGCATTTTGAGTAATGTGCCAGTTGGTTTCAGAGCGGCTTGCATCAAAATTAAATATTTTTTGCCGAACATTCATCTTGGAACCAAAGTGATTTTCTCGGCGAGTTAAGCATTTTGCGTCATGTGCAGGTTGGTTACAGAGCGGCTTGCATCAAAATTTAATATTCTTTGCCGAACATTCATCTTGGAACCAATGTGATTTTCTCGGCGAATCAAGCATTTTGAGTAATGTGCAGCTTGGTTTCAGAGCGGCTTGCATCAAAATTAAATATTTTTTGCCGAACATTCATTTTGGTACCAAAGTGATTTTCTCGGCGAGTTAAGCATTTTGAGTAATGTGCCATTTGGTTTCAGAGCGGCTTGCATCAAAATTAATTAATTTTTGCCGAACATTCATTTTGGAGAAAAAGTGATTTTCTCGGCGAGTTAAGCATTTTGAGCAATGTGCCGGTTGGTTTCAGAGCGGCTTGCATAAAAATTAACTATTTTTTGACGAACATTCATTTTGGAACCAAAGTGATTTTCTCGGCGAATTGAGCATTTTGAGTAATTGGTCAGTTGTTTTCAGAGCGGCTTGCATTAAAATTAACTGTTTTTTGCCGAACATTCATTTTCGAAAAAAGTGATTTCCTCGGCGAGTTAAGCATTTTCAGTAATTTGCCAGTTGGTTTGAGAGCGGCTTGAATCAAAATTGACTATTTTTTGCACAACATTCATTTTGGAACCAATGTGATTATCTCGGGGAGTTACGCATTTTGAGTAATGTGCAGGTTGGTTTCAGAGCGGCTTGCATCCAAATTAAATATTTTTTGCCGAACATTCATTTTGCAAACAAAGTGATTTTCTCGGCGAGTCAAGCATTTTGAGTAATGTGCAGGTTGGTTTCAGAGCGGCTTGCATCAAAATTAAATATTTTTTGCCGAACATTCATCTTTGAACCAAAGTGATTTTCTCGGCGAGTTCAGCATTTTGAGTAATTTGTCAGTTGGTTTCAGAGCGGCTTGCATAAAAATTAACTATTTTTTGACGAACATTCATTTTGGAACCGAAGTGATTTTCTCGGCGAATTGAGCATTTTGAGTAATTTGTCAGTTGTTTTCAGAGCGGCTTGCATTAAAATTAACTGTTTTTTGCCGAACATTCATTTTCGAACAAAGTGATTTCCTCGGCGAGTTAAGCATTTTCAGTAATTTGCCAGTTGGTTTCAGAGCGGCTTGCATCAAAATTGACTATTTTTTGCACAACATTCATTTTGGAACCAATGTGATTATCTCGGGGAGTTACGCATTTTGAGTAATGTGCAGGTTGGTTTCAGAGCGGTTTGCATCAAAATTAAATATTTTTTGCCGAACATTCATTTTGCAAACAAAGTGATTTTCTCGGCGAGTCAAGCATTTTGAGTAATGTGCAGGTTGGTTTCAGAGCGGCTTGCATCAAAATTAAATATTTTTTGCCGAACATTCATCTTGGAACCAAAGTGATTTTCTCGGCGAGTTAAGCATTTTGCGTCATGTGCAGGTTGGTTACAGAGCGGCTTACATCAAAATTAAATATTCTTTGCCCAACATTCATTTTGGAACCAAAGTGATTTTCTCGGCGAGTTAAGCATTTTGAGTAATGTGCCAGTTGGTTTCAGAGCGGCTTGCATCAAAATTAAATATTTTTTGCCGAACATTTATTTTGGAACCAAAGTGATTTTCTCGGCGAGTCAAGCATTTTGAGTAATGTGCAGCTTTGTTACAGAGCGGCTTGCATCAAAATTAAATATTTTTTGCACAACATTTATTTTGGAACCAATGTGATTATCTCGGGGAGTTACGCATTTTGAGTAATGTGCAGGTTGGTTTCAGAGCGGCTTGCATCAAAATTAAATATTTTTTGCCAAACATTCATTTTGGAAACAAAGTGATTTTCTCGGCGAGTCAAGCATTTTGAGTAATGTGCAGGTTGGTTTCAGAACGGCTTGCATCAAAATTAAATATTCTTTGCCGAACATTCATTTTGGAACCAAAGTGGTTTTCTCGGCGAGTTAAGCATTTTGAGTAATTTGTCAGTTGTTTTCAGAGCGGCTTGCATTAAAATTAACTGTTTTTTGCCGAACATTCACTTTCGAAAAAAGTGATTTCCTCGGCGAGTTAAGCATTTTCAGTAATTTGCCAGTTGGTTTCAGAGCGGCTTGCATCAAAATTGACTATTTTGTGCACAACATTCATTTTGGAACGAATGTGATTATCTCGGGGAGTTACGCATTTTGAGTAATGTGCAGGTTGGTTTCAGAGCGGCTTGCATCCAAATTAAATATTTTTTGCCGAACATTCATTTTGCAAACAAAGTGATTTTCTCGGCGAGTCAAGCATTTTGAGTAATGTGCAGGATGGTTTCAGAGCGGCTTGCATCAAAATTAAATATTTTTTGCCCAACATTCATCTTGGAACCAAAGTGATTTTCTCGGCGAGTTAAGCATATTGCTTCATGTGCAGGTTGGTTACAGAGCGGCTTGCATCAAAATTAAATATTCTTTGCCGAACATTCATCTTGGAACCAAAGTGATTTTCTCGGCGAGTTAAGCATTTTGCGTCATGTGCAGGTTGGTTACAGAGCGGCTTACATCAAAATTAAATATTCTTTGCCGAACATTCATTTTGGAACCAAAGTGATTTTCTCGGCGAGTTAAACATTTTGAGTAATGTGCCAGTTGGTTTCAGAGCGGCTTGCATCAAAATTAAATATTTTTTGCCGAACATTTATTTTGGAACCAAAGTGATTTTCTCGGCGAGTCAAGCATTTTGAGTAATGTGCAGCTTGGTTACAGAGCGGCTTGCATCAAAATTAAATATTTTTTGCACAACATTTATTTTGGAACCAATGTGATTATCTCGGGGAGTTACGCATTTTGAGTAATGTGCAGGTTGGTTTCAGAGCGGCTTGCATCAAAATTAAATATTTTTTGCCAAACATTCATTTTGGAAACAAAGTGTTTTCTCGGCGAGTCAAGCATTTTGAGTAATGTGCAGGTTGGTTTCAGAACGGCTTGCATCAAAATTAAATATTCTTTGCCGAACATTCATTTTGGAACCAATGTGGTTTTCTCGGCGAGTTAAGCATTTTGAGTAATTTGTCAGTTGTTTTCAGAGCGGCTTGCATTAAAATTAACTGTTTTTTGCCGAACATTCATTTTCGAAAAAAGTGATTTCCTCGGCGAGTTAAGCATTTTCAGTAATTTGCCAGTTGGTTTCAGAGCGGCTTGCATCAAAATTAACTATTTTGTGCACAACATTCATTTTGGAACGAATGTGATTATCTCGGGGAGTTACGCATTTTGAGTAATGTGCAGGTTGGTTTCAGAGCGGCTTGCATCCAAATTAAATATTTTTTGCCGAACATTCATTTTGCAAACAAAGTGATTTTCTCGGCGAGTCAAGCATTTTGCGTCATGTGCAGGTTGGTTACAGAGCGGCTTGCATCAAAATTAAATATTCTTTGCCGAACATTCATCTTGGAACCAATGTGATTTTCTCGGCGAGTCAAGCATTTTGAGTAATGTGCAGCTTGGTTTCAGAGCGGCTTGCATCAAAATTAAATATATTTTGCCGAACATTCATTTTGGTACCAAAGTGATTTTCTCGGCGAGTTAAGCATTTTGAGTAATGTGCTGGTTGGTTTCAGAGCGGATTGCATTAAAATTAACTATTTTTTGCCGAACATTCATTTTTTAGAAAAAGTGATTTTCTCGGCGAGTTAAGCATTTTGAGCAATGTGCCGGTTGGTTTCAGAGCGGCTTGCATCAAAATTAAATATTTTTTGCCGAACATTCATCTTGGAACCAAAGTGATTTTCTCGGCGAGTTAAGCACTTTGCGTCATGTGCAGGTTGGTTACAGAGCGGCTTGCATCAAAATTAAATATTCTTTGCCGAACATTCATTTTGGAACCAAAGTGATTTTCTCGGCGAGTCAAGCATTTTGAGTAATGTGCAGCTTGGTTACAGAGCGGCTTGCATCAAAATAAAATATTCTTTGCCGAACATTCATTTTGGAAAAAAGTGATTTCCTCGGCGAGTTAAGCATTTTCAGTAATTTGCCAGTTGTTTTCAGAGCGGCTTGCATCAAAATTGACTATTTTTTGCACAACATTCATTTTGGAACCAATGTGATTATCTCGGGGAGTTACGCATTTTGAGTAATGTGCAGGTTGGTTTCAGAGCGGCTTGCATCCAAATTAAATATTTTTTGCCGAACATTCATTTTGCAAACAAAGTGATTTTCTCGGCGAGTCAAGCATTTTGAGTAATGTGCAGGTTGGTTTCAGAGCGGCTTGCATCAAAATTAAATATTTTTTGCCGAACATTCATCTTGGACCAAAGTGATTTTCTCGGCGAGTTAAGCATTTTGCGTCATGTGCAGGTTGGTTACAGAGCGGCTTGCATCAAAATTAAATATTCTTTGCCAAACATTCATTTTGGAACCAAAGTGATTATCTCGGCGAGTTAAGCATTTTGAGTAATGTGCCAGTTGGTTTCAGAGCGGCTTGCATCAAAATTAAATATTTTTTGCCGAACATTCATCTTGGAACCAAAGTGATTTCCTCGGCGAGTCAAGCATTTTGAGTAATGTGCAGCTTGGTTTCAGAGCGGCTTGCATCAAAATTAACTATTTTACGCCGAACATTCATTTTGGAAAAAAAGTCATTTTCTCGGCGAGTTAAGCATTTTGAGTAATGTGCCGGTTGGTTTCAGAGCGGCTTGCATCAAAATTAACTATTTTACGCAGAACATTCATTTTGGAAAAAAAGTCATTTTCTCGGCGAGTTAAGCATTTTGAGTAATGTGCCGTTTGGTTTCAGAGCGGCTTGCATCAACATTAACTATTTTTTTCCGAACATTCATTTTGGAAAAAAAGTCATTTTCTCGGCGAGTTAAGCATTTTGAGTAATGTGCCGGTTGGTTTCAGAGCGGCTTGCATTAAAATTAACTATTTTTCGCCGAACGTTCATTTTGGAAAAAAAGTCATTTTCTCGGCGAGTTCAGCATTTTGAGTAATTTGCCGTTTGGTTTCAGAGCGGCTTGCATTAACATTAACTATTTTTTGCCGAACATTCATTTTGGAACCAAAGCGATTTTCTTGGCGTGTGAAGCACTTTGAGTAATGTGCAGGTTGGTTTCAGAGCGGCTTGCATGAAAATTAACTATTTTTCGCCGAACCTTCATTTTGGAATCAAAGTGATTTTCTCGGCGAGTTACGTATTTTGAGTAATGTGCTGGTTGGTTTCAGAGCGGCTTGCATTAAAATTAACTATTTTTGCCGAACATTCATTTTGGAGAAAAAGTGATTTTCTCAGCGAGTCAAGCATTTTGAGTAATGTGCAGCTTGGTTTCAGAGCGGCTTGCATCAAAATTAAATATATTTTGCCGAACATTCATTTTGGTACCAAAGTGATTTTCTCGGCGAGTTAAGCATTTTGAGTAATGTGCTGGTTGGTTTCAGAGCGGATTGCATTAAAATTAACTATTTTTTGCCGAACATTCATTTTGGAGAAAAAGTGATTTTCTCGGCGAGTTAAGCATTTTGAGCAATGTGCCGGTTGGTTTCAGAGCGGCTTGCATCAAAATTAAATATTTTTTGCCGAACATTCTTCTTGGAACCAAAGTGATTTTCTCGGCGAGTTAAGCACTTTGTGTCATGTGCAGGTTGGTTACAGAGCGGCTTGCATCAAAATTAAATATTCTTTGCCGAACATTCATTTTGGAACCAAAGTGATTTTCTCGGCGAGTTAAGCATTTTGAGTAATGTGCCAGTTGGTTTCAGAGCGGCTTGCATCAAAATTGACTATTTTTTGCACAACATTCATTTTGGAACCAATGTGATTATCTCGGGGAGTTACGCATTTTGAGTAATGTGCAGGTTGGTTTCAGAGCGGCTTGCATCCAAATTAAATATTTTTTGCCGAACATTCATTTTGCAAACAAAGTGATTTTCTCGGCGAGTCAAGCATTTTGAGTAATGTGCAGGATGGTTTCAGAGCGGCTTGCATCAAAATTAAATATTTTTTGCCCAACATTCATCTTGGAACCAAAGTGATTTTCTCGGCGAGTTAAGCATATTGCTTCATGTGCAGGTTGGTTACAGAGCGGCTTGCATCAAAATTAAATATTCTTTGCCGAACATTCATTTTGGAACCAAAGTGGTTTTCTCGGCGAGTTAAGCACTTTGTGTCATGTGCAGGTTGGTTACAGAGCGGCTTGCATCAAAATTAAATATTCTTTGCCGAACATTCATTTTGGAACCAAAGTGATTTTCTCGGCGAGTTAAGCATTTTGAGTAATGTGCCAGTTGGTTTCAGAGCGGCTTGCATCAAAATTGACTATTTTTTGCACAACATTCATTTTGGAACCAATGTGATTATCTCGGGGAGTTACGCATTTTGAGTAATGTGCAGGTTGGTTTCAGAGCGGCTTGCATCCAAATTAAATATTTTTTGCCGAACATTCATTTTGCAAACAAAGTGATTTTCTCGGCGAGTCAAGCATTTTGAGTAATGTGCAGGATGGTTTCAGAGCGGCTTGCATCAAAATTAAATATTTTTTGCCCAACATTCATCTTGGAACCAAAGTGATTTTCTCGGCGAGTTAAGCATATTGCTTCATGTGCAGGTTGGTTACAGAGCGGCTTGCATCAAAATTAAATATTCTTTGCCGAACATTCATCTTGGAACCAAAGTGATTTTCTCGGCGAGTTAAGCATTTTGCGTCATGTGCAGGTTGGTTACAGAGCGGCTTACATCAAAATTAAATATTCTTTGCCGAACATTCATTTTGGAACCAAAGTGATTTTCTCGGCGAGTTAAACATTTTGAGTAATGTGCCAGTTGGTTTCAGAGCGGCTTGCATCAAAATTAAATATTTTTTGCCGAACATTCATCTTGGAACCAAAGTGATTTTCTCGGCGAGTTAAGCACTTTGCGTCATGTGCAGGTTGGTTACAGAGCGGCTTGCATCAAAATTAAATATTCTTTGCCGAACATTCATTTTGGAACCAAAGTGATTTTCTCGGCGAGTCAAGCATTTTGAGTAATGTGCAGCTTGGTTACAGAGCGGCTTGCATCAAAATAAAATATTCTTTGCCGAACATTCATTTTGGAAAAAAGTGATTTCCTCGGCGAGTTAAGCATTTTCAGTAATTTGCCAGTTGTTTTCAGAGCGGCTTGCATCAAAATTGACTATTTTTTGCACAACATTCATTTTGGAACCAATGTGATTATCTCGGGGAGTTACGCATTTTGAGTAATGTGCAGGTTGGTTTCAGAGCGGCTTGCATCCAAATTAAATATTTTTTGCCGAACATTCATTTTGCAAACAAAGTGATTTTCTCGGCGAGTCAAGCATTTTGAGTAATGTGCAGGTTGGTTTCAGAGCGGTTTGCATCAAAATTAAATATTTTTTGCCGAACATTCATCTTGGAACCAAAGTGATTTTCTCGGCGAGTTAAGCATTTTGCGTCATGTGCAGGTTGGTTACAGAGCGGCTTGCATCAAAATTAAATATTCTTTGCCAAACATTCATTTTGGAACCAAAGTGATTATCTCGGGAGTTAAGCATTTTGAGTAATGTGCCAGTTGGTTTCAGAGCGGCTTGCATCAAAATTAAATATTTTTTGCCGAACATTCATCTTGGAACCAAAGTGATTTCCTCGGCGAGTCAAGCATTTTGAGTAATGTGCAGCTTGGTTTCAGAGCGGCTTGCATCAAAATTAACTATTTTACGCCGAACATTCATTTTGGAAAAAAAGTCATTTTCTCGGCGAGTTAAGCATTTTGAGTAATGTGCCGGTTGGTTTCAGAGCGGCTTGCATCAAAATTAACTATTTTACGCCGAACATTCATTTTGGAAAAAAAGTCATTTTCTCGGCGAGTTAAGCATTTTGAGTAATGTGCCGTTTGGTTTCAGAGCGGCTTGCATCAACATTAACTATTTTTTTCCGAACATTCATTTTGGAAAAAAAGTCATTTTCTCGGCGAGTTAAGCATTTTGAGTAATGTGCCGGTTGGTTTCAGAGCGGCTTGCATTAAAATTAACTATTTTTCGCCGAACATTCATTTTGGAAAAAAAGTCATTTTCTCGGCGAGTTAAGCATTTTGAGTAATGTGCAGGTTGGTTTCAGAGCGGCTTGCATCCAAATTAAATATTTTTTGCCGAACATTCATTTTGCAAACAAAGTGATTTTCTCGGCGAGTCAAGCATTTTGAGTAATGTGCAGGTTGGTTTCAGAGCGGCTTGCATCAAAATTAAATATTTTTTGCCGAACATTCATCTTTGAACCAAAGTGATTTTCTCGGCGAGTTCAGCATTTTGAGTAATTTGTCAGTTGGTTTCAGAGCGGCTTGCATAAAAATTAACTATTTTTTGACGAACATTCATTTTGGAACCGAAGTGATTTTCTCGGCGAATTGAGCATTTTGAGTAATTTGTCAGTTGTTTTCAGAGCGGCTTGCATTAAAATTAACTGTTTTTTGCCGAACATTCATTTTCGAACAAAGTGATTTCCTCGGCGAGTTAAGCATTTTCAGTAATTTGCCAGTTGGTTTCAGAGCGGCTTGCATCAAAATTGACTATTTTTTGCACAACATTCATTTTGGAACCAATGTGATTATCTCGGGGAGTTACGCATTTTGAGTAATGTGCAGGTTGGTTTCAGAGCGGTTTGCATCAAAATTAAATATTTTTTGCCGAACATTCATTTTGCAAACAAAGTGATTTTCTCGGCGAGTCAAGCATTTTGAGTAATGTGCAGGATGGTTTCAGAGCGGCTTGCATCAAAATTAAATATTTTTTGCCCAACATTCATCTTGGAACCAAAGTGATTTTCTCGGCGAGTTAAGCATATTGCGTCATGTGCAGGTTGGTTACAGAGCGGCTTGCATCAAAATTAAATATTCTTTGCCGAACATTCATCTTGGAACCAAAGTGATTTTCTCGGCGAGTTAAGCATTTTGCGTCATGTGCAGGTTGGTTACAGAGCGGCTTACATCAAAATTAAATATTCTTTGCCGAACATTCATTTTGGAACCAAAGTGATTTTCTCGGCGAGTTAAACATTTTGAGTAATGTGCCAGTTGGTTTCAGAGCGGCTTGCATCAAAATTAAATATTTTTTGCCGAACATTTATTTTGGAACCAAAGTGATTTTCTCGGCGAGTCAAGCATTTTGAGTAATGTGCAGCTTGGTTACAGAGCGGCTTGCATCAAAATTAAATATTTTTTGCACAACATTTATTTTGGAACCAATGTGATTATCTCGGGGAGTTACGCATTTTGAGTAATGTGCAGGTTGGTTTCAGAGCGGCTTGCATCAAAATTAAATATTTTTTGCCAAACATTCATTTTGGAAACAAAGTGTTTTCTCGGCGAGTCAAGCATTTTGAGTAATGTGCAGGTTGGTTTCAGAACGGCTTGCATCAAAATTAAATATTCTTTGCCGAACATTCATTTTGGAACCAAAGTGGTTTTCTCGGCGAGTTAAGCATTTTGAGTAATTTGTCAGTTGTTTTCAGAGCGGCTTGCATTAAAATTAACTGTTTTTTGCCGAACATTCATTTTCGAAAAAAGTGATTTCCTCGGCGAGTTAAGCATTTTCAGTAATTTGCCAGTTGGTTTCAGAGCGGCTTGCATCAAAATTAACTATTTTGTGCACAACATTCATTTTGGAACGAATGTGATTATCTCGGGGAGTTACGCATTTTGAGTAATGTGCAGGTTGGTTTCAGAGCGGCTTGCATCCAAATTAAATATTTTTTGCCGAACATTCATTTTGCAAACAAAGTGATTTTCTCGGCGAGTCAAGCATTTTGCGTCATGTGCAGGTTGGTTACAGAGCGGCTTGCATCAAAATTAAATATTCTTTGCCGAACATTCATCTTGGAACCAATGTGATTTTCTCGGCGAGTCAAGCATTTTGAGTAATGTGCAGCTTGGTTTCAGAGCGGCTTGCATCAAAATTAAATATATTTTGCCGAACATTCATTTTGGTACCAAAGTGATTTTCTCGGCGAGTTAAGCATTTTGAGTAATGTGCTGGTTGGTTTCAGAGCGGATTGCATTAAAATTAACTATTTTTTGCCGAACATTCATTTTTTAGAAAAAGTGATTTTCTCGGCGAGTTAAGCATTTTGAGCAATGTGCCGGTTGGTTTCAGAGCGGCTTGCATCAAAATTAAATATTTTTTGCCGAACATTCATCTTGGAACCAAAGTGATTTTCTCGGCGAGTTAAGCACTTTGCGTCATGTGCAGGTTGGTTACAGAGCGGCTTGCATCAAAATTAAATATTCTTTGCCGAACATTCATTTTGGAACCAAAGTGATTTTCTCGGCGAGTCAAGCATTTTGAGTAATGTGCAGCTTGGTTACAGAGCGGCTTGCATCAAAATAAAATATTCTTTGCCGAACATTCATTTTGGAAAAAAGTGATTTCCTCGGCGAGTTAAGCATTTTCAGTAATTTGCCAGTTGTTTTCAGAGCGGCTTGCATCAAAATTGACTATTTTTTGCACAACATTCATTTTGGAACCAATGTGATTATCTCGGGGAGTTACGCATTTTGAGTAATGTGCAGGTTGGTTTCAGAGCGGCTTGCATCCAAATTAAATATTTTTTGCCGAACATTCATTTTGCAAACAAAGTGATTTTCTCGGCGAGTCAAGCATTTTGAGTAATGTGCAGGTTGGTTTCAGAGCGGCTTGCATCAAAATTAAATATTTTTTGCCGAACATTCATCTTGGAACCAAAGTGATTTTCTCGGCGAGTTAAGCATTTTGCGTCATGTGCAGGTTGGTTACAGAGCGGCTTGCATCAAAATTAAATATTCTTTGCCAAACATTCATTTTGGAACCAAAGTGATTATCTCGGCGAGTTAAGCATTTTGAGTAATGTGCCAGTTGGTTTCAGAGCGGCTTGCATCAAAATTAAATATTTTTTGCCGAACATTCATCTTGGAACCAAAGTGATTTCCTCGGCGAGTCAAGCATTTTGAGTAATGTGCAGCTTGGTTTCAGAGCGGCTTGCATCAAAATTAACTATTTTACGCCGAACATTCATTTTGGAAAAAAAGTCATTTTCTCGGCGAGTTAAGCATTTTGAGTAATGTGCCGGTTGGTTTCAGAGCGGCTTGCATCAAAATTAACTATTTTACGCAGAACATTCATTTTGGAAAAAAAGTCATTTTCTCGGCGAGTTAAGCATTTTGAGTAATGTGCCGTTTGGTTTCAGAGCGGCTTGCATCAACATTAACTATTTTTTTCCGAACATTCATTTTGGAAAAAAAGTCATTTTCTCGGCGAGTTAAGCATTTTGAGTAATGTGCCGGTTGGTTTCAGAGCGGCTTGCATTAAAATTAACTATTTTTCGCCGAACATTCATTTTGGAAAAAAAGTCATTTTCTCGGCGAGTTCAGCATTTTGAGTAATTTGCCGTTTGGTTTCAGAGCGGCTTGCATTAACATTAACTATTTTTTGCCGAACATTCATTTTGGAACCAAAGCGATTTTCTTGGCGTGTGAAGCACTTTGAGTAATGTGCAGGTTGGTTTCAGAGCGGCTTGCATGAAAATTAACTATTTTTCGCCGAACCTTCATTTTGGAATCAAAGTGATTTTCTCGGCGAGTTACGTATTTTGAGTAATGTGCTGGTTGGTTTCAGAGCGGCTTGCATTAAAATTAACTATTTTTGCCGAACATTCATTTTGGAGAAAAAGTGATTTTCTCAGCGAGTCAAGCATTTTGAGTAATGTGCAGCTTGGTTTCAGAGCGGCTTGCATCAAAATTAAATATATTTTGCCGAACATTCATTTTGGTACCAAAGTGATTTTCTCGGCGAGTTAAGCATTTTGAGTAATGTGCTGGTTGGTTTCAGAGCGGATTGCATTAAAATTAACTATTTTTTGCCGAACATTCATTTTGGAGAAAAAGTGATTTTCTCGGCGAGTTAAGCATTTTGAGCAATGTGCCGGTTGGTTTCAGAGCGGCTTGCATCAAAATTAAATATTTTTTGCCGAACATTCTTCTTGGAACCAAAGTGATTTTCTCGGCGAGTTAAGCACTTTGTGTCATGTGCAGGTTGGTTACAGAGCGGCTTGCATCAAAATTAAATATTCTTTGCCGAACATTCATTTTGGAACCAAAGTGATTTTCTCGGCGAGTTAAGCATTTTGAGTAATGTGCCAGTTGGTTTCAGAGCGGCTTGCATCAAAATTGACTATTTTTTGCACAACATTCATTTTGGAACCAATGTGATTATCTCGGGGAGTTACGCATTTTGAGTAATGTGCAGGTTGGTTTCAGAGCGGCTTGCATCCAAATTAAATATTTTTTGCCGAACATTCATTTTGCAAACAAAGTGATTTTCTCGGCGAGTTAAGCATTTTGAGTAATGTGCAGGTTGGTTTCAGAGCGGCTTGCATCAAAATTAAATATTTTTTGCCGAACATTCATCTTGGAACCAAAGTGATTTTCTCGGCGAGTTAAGCATTTTGCGTCATGTGCAGGTTGGTTACAGAGCGGCTTGCATCAAAATTAAATATTCTTTGCCAAACATTCATTTTGGAACTAAAGTGATTATCTCGGCGAGTTAAGCATTTTGAGTAATGTGCCAGTTGGTTTCAGAGCGGCTTGCATCAAAATTAAATATTTTTTGCCGAACATTCATCTTGGAACCAATGTGATTTTCTCGGCGAGTTAAGCATTTTGCGTCATGTGCAGGTTGGTTGCAGAGCGGCTTGCATCAAAATTAAATATTCTTTGCCGAACATTCATCTTGGAACCAATGTGATTTTCTCGGCGAGTCAAGCATTTTGAGTAATGTGCAGCTTGGTTTCAGAACGGCTTGCATCAAAATTTAATATTCTTTGCCGAACATTCATTTTGGAACCAATGTGATTTTCTCGGCGAGTCAAGCATTTTGAGTAATGTGCCATTTGGTTTCAGAGCGGCTTGCATCAAAATTAAATATTTTTTGCCGAACATTCATTTTGGAACCAAAGTGATTTCCTCGGCGAGTCAAGCATTTTGAGTAATGTGCAGCTTGGTTTCAGAGCGGCTTGCATCAAAATTAAATATATTTTACCGTACATTCATTTTGGTACCAAAGTGATTTTCTCGGCGAGTTAAGCATTTTGAGTAATGTGCCATTTGGTTTCAGCGCGGCTTGCATCAAAATTAACTATTTTTCGCCGAACATTCATTTTGGAATCAAAGTGATTTTCTCGGCGAGTTACGTATTTTGAGTAATGTGCTGGTTGGTTTCAGAGCGGCTTGCATTAAAATTAACTATTTTTGCCGAACATTCATTTTGGAGAAAAAGTGATTTTCTCGGCGAGTCAAGCATTTTGAGTAATGTGCAGCTTGGTTTCAGAGCGGCTTGCATCAAAATTAAATATATTTTGCCGAACATTCATTTTGGTACCAAAGTGATTTTCTCGGCGAGTTAAGCATTTTGAGTAATGTGCTGGTTGGTTTCAGAGCGGATTGCATTAAAATTAACTATTTTTTGCCGAACATTCATTTTGGAGAAAAAGTGATTTTCTCGGCGAGTTAAGCATTTTGAGCAATGTGCAGGTTGGTTTCAGAGCGGCTTGCATCAAAATTAAATATTTTTTGCCAAACATTCATTTTGGAAACAAAGTGATTTTCTCGGCGAGTCAAGCATTTTGAGTAATGTGCAGGTTGGTTTCAGAACGGCTTGCATCAAAATTAAATATTCTTTGCCGAACATTCATTTTGGAACCAAAGTGGTTTTCTCGGCGAGTTAAGCATTTTGAGTAATTTGTCAGTTGTTTTCAGAGCGGCTTGCATTAAAATTAACTGTTTTTTGCCGAACATTTATTTTGGAACCAAAGTGATTTTCTCGGCGAGTTAAGCATTTTGAGTAATGTGCAGCTTGGTTTCAGAGCGGCTTGCATCAAAATTAAATATTTTTTGCACAACATTTATTTTGGAACCAATGTGATTATCTCGGGGAGTTACGCATTTTGAGTAATGTGCAGGTTGGTTTCAGAGCGGCTTGCATCAAAATTAAATATTTTTTGCCGAACATTCATTTTGGAAAAAAGTGATTTTCTCGGCGAGTTAAGCATTTTGAGCAATGTGCCGGTTGGTTTCAGAGCGGCTTGCATCAAAATTAAATATTCTTTGCCGAACATTCATTTTGGAACCAAAGTGGTTTTCTCGGCGAGTTAAGCATTTTGAGTAATTTGTCAGTTGTTTTCAGAGCGGCTTGCATTAAAATTAACTGTTTTTTGCCGAACATTCATTTTCGAAAAAAGTGATTTCCTCGGTGAGTTAAGCATTTTCAGTAATTTGCCAGTTGGTTTCAGAGCGGCTTGCATCAAAATTGACTATTTTGTGCACAACATTCATTTTGGAACGAATGTGATTATCTCGGGGAGTTACGCATTTTGAGTAATGTGCAGGTTGGTTTCAGAGCGGCTTGCATCCAAATTAAATATTTTTTGCCGAACATTCATTTTGCAAACAAAGTGATTTTCTCGGCGAGTCAAGCATTTTGCGTCATGTGCAGGTTGGTTACAGAGCGGCTTGCATCAAAATTAAATATTCTTTGCCGAACATTCATCTTGGAACCAATGTGATTTTCTCGGCGAGTCAAGCATTTTGAGTAATGTGCAGCTTGGTTTCAGAGCGGCTTGCATCAAAATTAAATATATTTTGCCGAACATTCATTTTGGTACCAAAGTGATTTTCTCGGCGAGTTAAGCATTTTGAGTAATGTGCTGGTTGGTTTCAGAGCGGATTGCATTAAAATTAACTATTTTTTGCCGAACATTCATTTTTTAGAAAAAGTGATTTTCTCGGCGAGTTAAGCATTTTGAGCAATGTGCCGGTTGGTTTCAGAGCGGCTTGCATCAAAATTAAATATTTTTTGCCGAACATTCATCTTGGAACCAACGTGATTTTCTCGGCGAGTTAAGCACTTTGCGTCATGTGCAGGTTGGTTACAGAGCGGCTTGCATCAAAATTAAATATTCTTTGCCGAACATTCATTTTGGAACCAAAGTGATTTTCTCGGCGAGTCAAGCATTTTGAGTAATGTGCAGCTTGGTTACAGAGCGGCTTGCATCAAAATAAAATATTCTTTGCCGAACATTCATTTTGGAAAAAAGTGATTTCCTCGGCGAGTTAAGCATTTTCAGTAATTTGCCAGTTGGTTTCAGAGCGGCTTGCATCAAAATTGACTATTTTTTGCACAACATTCATTTTGGAACCAATGTGATTATCTCGGGGAGTTACGCATTTTGAGTAATGTGCAGGTTGGTTTCAGAGCGGCTTGCATCCAAATTAAATATTTTTTGCCGAACATTCATTTTGCAAACAAAGTGATTTTCTCGGCGAGTCAAGCATTTTGAGTAATGTGCAGGTTGGTTTCAGAGCGGCTTGCATCAAAATTAAATATTTTTTGCCGAACATTCATCTTGGAACCAAAGTGATTTTCTCGGCGAGTTAAGCATTTTGCGTCATGTGCAGGTTGGTTACAGAGCGGCTTGCATCAAAATTAAATATTCTTTGCCAAACATTCATTTTGGAACCAAAGTGATTATCTCGGCGAGTTAAGCATTTTGAGTAATGTGCCAGTTGGTTTCAGAGCGGCTTGCATCAAAATTAAATATTTTTTGCCGAACATTCATCTTGGAACCAAAGTGATTTCCTCGGCGAGTCAAGCATTTTGAGTAATGTGCAGCTTGGTTTCAGAGCGGCTTGCATCAAAATTAAATATATTTTACCGTACATTCATTTTGGTACCAAAGTGATTTTCTCGGCGAGTTAAGCATTTTGAGTAATGTGCCATTTGGTTTCAGCGCGGCTTGCATCAAAATTAATTAATTTTTGCCGAACATTCATTTTGGAAAAAAAGTCATTTTCTCGGCGAGTTAAGCATTTTGAGTAATGTGCCGGTTGGTTTCAGAGCGGCTTGCATCAAAATTAACTATTTTTCGCCGAACATTCATTTTGGAAAAAAAGTCATTTTCTCGGCGAGTTCAGCATTTTGAGTAATTTGCCGTTTGGTTTCAGAGCGGCTTGCATTAACATTAACTATTTTTTGCCGAACATTCATTTTGGTACCAAAGTGATTTTCTCGGCGAGTTAAGCATTTTGAGTAATCTGCAGGTTGGTTTCAGAGCGGCTTGCATCCAAATTAAATATTTTTTGCCGAACATTCATTTTGCAAACAAAGTGATTTTCTCGGCGAGTTAAGCATTTTGAGTAATGTGCAGGTTGGTTTCAGAGCGGCTTGCATCAAAATTAAATATTTTTTGCCGAACATTCATCTTGGAACCAAAGTGATTTTCTCGGCGAGTTAAGCATTTTGCGTCATGTGCAGGTTGGTTACAGAGCGGCTTGCATCAAAATTGACTATTTTTTGCACAACATTCATTTTGGAACCAATGTGATTATCTCGGGGAGTTACGCATTTTGAGTAATGTGCAGGTTGGTTTCAGAGCGGCTTGCATCCAAATTAAATATTTTTTGCCGAACATTCATTTTGCAAACAAAGTGATTTTCTCGGCGAGTCAAGCATTTTGAGTAATGTGCAGGTTGGTTTCAGAGCGGCTTGCATCAAAATTAAATATTTTTTGCCGAACATTCATCTTGGAACCAAAGTGATTTTCTCGGCGAGTTAAGCATTTTGCGTCATGTGCAGGTTGGTTACAGAGCGGCTTGCATCAAAATTAAATATTTTTTGCCGAACATTCATCTTGGAACCAAAGTGATTTTCTCGGCGAGTTAAGCATTTTGAGTAATGTGCCGGTTGGTTTCAGAGCGGCTTGCATCAAAATTAACTATTTTTCGCCGAACATTCATTTTGGAAAAAAAGTCATTTTCTCGGCGAGTTCAGCATTTTGAGTAATTTGCCGTTTGGTTTCAGAGCGGCTTGCATTAACATTAACTATTTTTTGCCGAACATTCATTTTGGAACCAAAGCGATTTTCTCGGCGTGTGAAGCACTTTGAGTAATGTGCAGGTTGGTTTCAGAGCGGCTTGCATCAAAATTAACTATTTTTCGCCGAACATTCATTTTGGAATCAAAGTGATTTTCTCGGCGAGTTACGTATTTTGAGTAATGTGCTGGTTGGTTTCAGAGCGGCTTGCATTAAAATTAACTATTTTTGCCGAACATTCATTTTGGAGAAAAAGTGATTTTCTCGGCGAGTTAAGCATTTTGAGCAATGTGCCGGTTGGTTTCAGAGCGGCTTACATCAAAATTAACTATTTTTTGACGAACATTCATTTGGAACCAAAGTGATTCTCTCAGCGAGTTACGTATTTTGAGTAATGTGCTGGTTGGTTTCAGAGTGGCTTGCATCAAAATTAACTATTTTTTGACGAACATTCATTTTGGAACCAATGTGATTTTCTCGGCGAGTCAAGCATTTTGAGTAATGTGCCATTTGGTTTCAGAGCGGCTTGCATCAAAATTAAATATTTTTTGCCGAACATTCATTTTGGAACCAAAGTGATTTCCTCGGCGAGTCAAGCATTTTGAGTAATGTGCAGCTTGGTTTCAGAGCGGCTTGCATCAAAATTAAATATATTTTACCGTACATTCATTTTGGTACCAAAGTGATTTTCTCGGCGAGTTAAGCATTTTGAGTAATGTGCCATTTGGTTTCAGCGCGGCTTGCATCAAAATTAATTAATTTTTGCCGAACATTCATTTTGGAAAAAAAGTGACTTTCTCGGCGAGTTAAGCATTTTGAGTAATGTGCCGGTTGGTTTCAGAGCGGCTTGCATCAAAATTAACTATTTTACGCCTAACATTCATTTTGGAAAAAAAGTCATTTTCTCGGCGATTTAAGCATTTTGAGTAATGTGCCGTTTGGTTTCAGAGCGGCTTGCATCAACATTAACTATTTTTTGCCGAACATTCATTTTGGAAAAAAAGTCATTTTCTCGGCGAGTTAAGCATTTTGAGTAATGTGCCGGTTGGTTTCAGAGCGGCTTGCATCAAAATTAACTATTTTTCGCCGAACATTCATTTTGGAATAAAAGTCATTTTCTCGGCGAGTTCAGCATTTTGAGTAATTTGCCGTTTGGTTTCAGAGCGGCTTGCATTAACATTAACTATTTTTTGCCGAACATTCATTTTGGAACCAAAGCGATTTTCTCGGCGTGTGAAGCACTTTGAGTAATGTGCAGGTTGGTTTCAGAGCGGCTTGCATCAAAATTAACTATTTTTCGCCGAACATTCATTTTGGAATCAAAGTGATTTTCTCGGCGAGTTACGTATTTTGAGTAATGTGCTGGTTGGTTTCAGAGCGGCTTGCATTAAAATTAACTATTTTTGCCGAACATTCATTTTGGAGAAAAAGTGATTTTCTCGGCGAGTCAAGCATTTTGAGTAATGTGCAGCTTGGTTTCAGAGCGCTTGCATCAAAATTAAATATATTTTGCCGAACATTCATTTTGGTACCAAAGTGATTTTCTCGGCGAGTTAAGCATTTTGAGTAATGTGCTGGTTGGTTTCAGAGCGGATTGCATTAAAATTAACTATTTTTTGCCGAACATTCATTTTGGAGAAAAAGTGATTTTCTCGGCGAGTTAAGCATTTTGAGCAATGTGCCGGTTGGTTTCAGAGCGGCTTGCATCAAAATTAAATATTTTTTGCCGAACATTCATTTTGGAGAAAAAGTGATTTTCTCGGCGAGTTAAGCATTTTGAGCAATGTGCCGGTTGGTTTCAGAGCGGCTTGCATCAAAATTAAATATTTTTTGCCGAACATTCATCTTGGAACCAAAGTGATTTTCTCGGCGAGTTAAGCACTTTGCGTCATGTGCAGGTTGGTTACAGAGCGGCTTGCATCAAAATTAAATATTATTTGCCGAACATTCATTTTGGAACCAAAGTGATTTTCTCGGCGAGTTAAGCATTTTGAGTAATGTGCAGCTTGGTTACAGAGCGGCTTGCATCAAAATAAAATATTCTTTGCCGAACATTCATTTTGGAAAAAAGTGATTTCCTCGGCGAGTTAAGCATTTTCAGTAATTTGCCAGTTGGTTTCAGAGCGGCTTGCATCAAAATTGACTATTTTTTGCACAACATTCATTTTGGAACCAATGTGATTATCTCGGGGAGTTACGCATTTTGAGTAATGTGCAGGTTGGTTTCAGAGCGGCTTGCATCCAAATTAAATATTTTTTGCCGAACATTCATTTTGCAAACAAAGTGATTTTCTCGGCGAGTCAAGCATTTTGAGTAATGTGCAGGTTGGTTTCAGAGCGGCTTGCATCAAAATTAAATATTTTTTGCCGAACATTCATCTTGGAACCAAAGTGATTTTCTCGGCGAGTTAAGCATTTTGAGTAATGTGCCGGTTGGTTTCAGAGCGGCTTGCATCAAAATTAACTATTTTTCGCCGAACATTCATTTTGGAAAAAAAGTCATTTTCTCGGCGAGTTCAGCATTTTGAGTAATTTGCCGTTTGGTTTCAGAGCGGCTTGCATTAACATTAACTATTTTTTGCCGAACATTCATTTTGGAACCAAAGCGATTTTCTCGGCGTGTGAAGCACTTTGAGTAATGTGCAGGTTGGTTTCAGAGCGGCTTGCATCAAAATTAACTATTTTTCGCCGAACATTCATTTTGGAATCAAAGTGATTTTCTCGGCGAGTTACGTATTTTGAGTAATGTGCTGGTTGGTTTCAGAGCGGCTTGCATTAAAATTAACTATTTTTGCCGAACATTCATTTTGGAGAAAAAGTGATTTTCTCGGCGAGTTAAGCATTTTGAGCAATGTGCCGGTTGGTTTCAGAGCGGCTTACATCAAAATTAACTATTTTTTGACGAACATTCATTTGGAACCAAAGTGATTCTCTCAGCGAGTTACGTATTTTGAGTAATGTGCTGGTTGGTTTCAGAGTGGCTTGCATCAAAATTAACTAATTTTTGACGAACATTCATTTGGAACCAAAGTGATTTTCTCAGCGAGTTACGTATTTCGAGTAATGTGCTGGTTGGTTTCAGAGTGGCTTGCATCAAAATTAACTAATTTTTGCCGAACATTCATTTTGGAACCAAAGTGATTTTCTCGGCGAATTGAGCATTTTGAGTAATATGTCAGTTGGTTTCAGAGCGGCTTGCAATAAAATTTACTATTTATGCCGAACATTCATTTTCGAAAAAAGTGATTTCCTCGGCGAGTTAAGCATTTTCAGTAATTTGCCAGTTGGTTTCAGAGCGGCTTGCATCAAAATTGACTGTTTTTTGCACAACATTCATTTTGGAACCAATGTGATTATCTCGGGGAGTTACGTATTTTGAGTAATGTGCTGGTTGGTTTCAGAGCGGCTTGCATCAAAATTAAATATTTTTTGCAGAACATTCATTTTGGAGAAAAAGTGATTTTCTCGGCGAGTTAAGCATTTTGAGTAATGTGCCAGTTGGTTTCAGAGCGCCTTGCATCAAAATTAACTATTTTTTGCCGAACATTCATTTTCGAGAAAAAGTGATTTTCTCGGCGTGTTGAGCATTTTGAGTAATTTGCCAGTTGGTTTCAGAGCGGCTTGCATTAAAATTTACTATTCTTTGCCGAACATTCATTTTGGAAAAAAGTGAATTCCTCGGCGATTTAAGCATTTTGAGTAATTTGCCAGTTGGTTTCAGAGCGGCTTGCATCAAAATTAACTATTTTTTGCCGAACATTAATTTTGGAACCAATATGATTATCTCGTGGAGTTACGCATTTTGAGTAATGTGCAGGTTGGTTTCAGAGCGGCTTGCACCAAAATTAAATATCTTTTGCCGAACATTCATTTTGGAACCAAAGTGATTTTCTCGGCGAGTTAAGCATTTTGAGTAATGTGCAGGTTGGTTTCAGAGCGGCTTGCATCAAAATTAACTATTTTTTGCCGAACATTCATTTTGGAAAAAAGTGATTTCCTCGGCGTGTTGAGCATTTTGAGTAATTTGCCAGTTGGTTTCAAAGCGGCTTGCATTAACATTTACTATTCTTTGCCGAACATTCATTTTGGAAAAAAGTGATTTCCACGGCGAGTTAAGCATTTTGAATAACTTGCCAGTTGCTTTCAGAGCGGCTTGCATCAAAATTAACTATTTTTTGCCGAACATTCATTTTGGAACCAAAGTGATTTCCTCGGCGAGTCAAGCATTTTGAGTAATGTGCAGCTTGGTTTCAGAGCGGCTTGCATCAAAATTAAATATATTTTACCGTACATTCATTTTGGTACCAAAGTGATTTTCTCGGCGAGTTAAGCATTTTGAGTAATGTGCCATTTGGTTTCAGCGCGGCTTGCATCAAAATTAATTAATTTTTGCCGAACATTCATTTTGGAAAAAAAGTGACTTTCTCGGCGAGTTAAGCATTTTGAGTAATGTGCCGGTTGGTTTCAGAGCGGCTTGCATCAACATTAACTATTTTTTGCCGAACATTCATTTTGGAAAAAAAGTCATTTTCTCGGCGAGTTAAGCATTTTGAGTAATGTGCCGGTTGGTTTCAGAGCGGCTTGCATCAAAATTAACTATTTTTTGCCGAACATTCATTTTGGAAAAAAGTGATTTCCTCGGCGTGTTGAGCATTTTGAGTAATTTGCCAATTGGTTTCAAAGCGGCTTGCATTAACATTTACTATTCTTTGCCGAACATTCATTTTGGAAAAAAGTGATTTCCACGGCGAGTTAAGCATTTTGAGTAACTTGCCAGTTGCTTTCAGAGCGGCTTGCATCAAAATTAACTATTTTTTGCCGAACATTAATTTTGGAACCAAAGCGATTTTCTCGGTGAGTTACGCCTTTTGAGTAATGTGCAGGTTGGTTTCAGAGCGGCTTGCACCAAAATTAACTATTTTTTGCACAACATTCATTTTGGAACCAATGTGATTATCTCGGGGAGTTACGCCTTTTCAGTAATGTGCCGGTTGGTTTCAGAGCGGCTTGCGTCAAAATTAAAGATTTTTTCCCCAGCATTCATTTTGGAACCAAAGTGATTTTCTCGGCGAGTCAAGCATTTTGAGTAATGTGCAGGTTGGTTTCAGAGCGGCTTGCATCAAAATTAAATATTTTTTGCGAACATTCATTTTGGAACCAAAGTGACTTTCTCGGCGAGTAAAGCATTTTGAATAATGTGCAGATTGGTTTCAGAGCGGCTTGCATCTAAATTAACTATTTTTTGCCGAACATTCATTTTCGAGAAAAAGTAATATTCTCGGCGTGTTGAGCATTTTGAGTAATTTGCCAGTTGGTTTCAGAGCGGCTTGCAATAAAATTTACTATTCTTTGCGGAACATTCATTTTGGAAAAAAGTGATTTCCACGGCGAGTTAAGCATTTTGAGTAATTTGCCAGTTAGTTTCAGACCGGCTTGCATCAAAATTAACTATTTTTTGCCGAACATTCATTTTGGAACCAAAGTGATTTTCTCGGCCAATCAAGCATTTTGAGTAATGTGCAGGTTGGTTTCAGAGCGGCTTGCATCAAAATTAACTATTTTTTGCACAACATTAATTTTGGAACCAATGTGATTATCTCGGGAATTACGCCTTTTGAGTAATGTGCCGGTTGGTTTCAGAGCGGCTTGCATGAAAATTAAATATTTTTTCCCGAACCTTCATTTTGGAACCAAAGTGATTTTCTCGGCGAGTCAAGCATTTTGAGTAATGTGCAGGTTGGTTTCAGAGCGGCTTGCATCAAAATTAAATATTTTTTGCCGAACATTCATTTTGGAACCAAAATGACTTTCTCGGCGAGTAAAGCATTTTGAGTAATGTGCAGGTTGGTTTCAGAGCGGCTTGCATCAAAATTTACTATTCTTTGCCGAACATTCATTTTGGAAAAAAGTGATTTCCACGGCGAGTTAAGCATTTTGAGTAATGTGCAGGTTGGTTTCAGAGCGGCTTGCATCAAAATTAACTATTTTTTGCGCAACATTCATTTTGCAACTAATGTGATTATCTCGGCGAGTTACGCATTTTGATTAATGTCCCGGTTGGTTTCAGAGCGGTTTGCATCAAAATTAAATATTTTTTCCCGAACATTCATTTTGGAATCAAAGTGATTTTCTCGGCGAGTGAAGCATTTTGAGTAATGTGCAGGTTCGATTCAGAGCGGCTTGCATCAAAATTAACTATTTTTTGCCGAACATTCATTCTGGAAAAAAAGTGATTTCTCGGCAAGTTAACATTTTGAGTAATTTGCCATTTGGTTTCAGAGCGGCTTGCATCAAAATTAACTATTTTTTGCCGAACATCCATTTTGGAAAAAAGTGATTTCCTCGGCGAGTTAAGCATTTTGAGTAATGTGCAGGTCGGTTTCAGAGCGGCTTGCATCAAAATTAACTATTTTTTGCCGAACATTCATTGTAGAAAAAAAGTGATTTTCTCGGCCAGGTAACATTTTGAGTAATTTGCCATTTGGTTTCAGAGCGGCTTGCATCAAAATTAACTATTTTTTGCCGAACATTCATTTTGGAAAAAAGTGATTTCCTCGGCCAGATGAGCATTTTGAGTAATTTGGCAGTTGGTTTCTGAGCGGCTTGCATCAAAATTAACTATTTTTTGCCGAACATTCATTTTCGAGATAAAGTGATATTCTCGGCGTGTTGAGCATTTTGAGTAATTTGCCATTTGGTTTGAGAGCGGCTTGCATCAAAATTAACTATTTTTTGCCCAACATTCATTTTGGAACCAAAGTGATTTTCTCGGCCAGTCAAGCATTTTGAGTAATGTGCAGGTTGGTTTCAGAGCGGCTTGCATCAAAATTAACTATTTTTTGCAGAACATTCATTTTGGAAAAAAGTGATTTCCTCGGCGATTTAAGCATTTTGAGTAATGTGCAGGTTGGTTTCAGAGCGGCTTGCATCAAAATTAACTATTTTTTGCGCAACATTCATTTTGGAACCAATATGATTATCTCGGGGAGTTACGCATTTTGAGTAATGTGCAGGTTGGTTTCAGAGCGGCTTGCACCAAAATTAAATATCTTTTGCAGAACATTCATTTTGGAACCAAAGTGATTTTCTCGGCGTGTTAAGCATTTTGAGTAATGTGCAGGTTGGTTTCAGAGCGGCTTGCATCAAAATTAACTATATTTTGCGCAACATTCAGTTTGGAACCAATGTGATTATCTCTGGGAGTTACGCATTTTGAGTAATGTGCAGGTTGGTTTCAGAGCGGCTTGCATCAAAATTAACTGTTTTTTGCCGAACATTCATTTTGGAAAAAAGTGATTTCCTCGGCGAGTTAAGCATTTTGAGTAATTTGCCACTCGGTTTCAGAGCGGCTTGCATCAAAATTAACTATTTTTTGCCGAACATTCATTTTGGAACCAAAGTGATTTTCTCGGCGAGTTCCGTATTTTCAGTAATGTGCCGCTTGGTTTCAGAGCGGCTTGCATCAAAATTAAATATTTTTTGCCGAACATTCAGTTTGGAAAAAAGTGATTTCCTCGGCGATTTAAGCATTTTGAGTAATTTGCCATTTGGTTTCAGAGCGGCTTGCACCAAAATTAAATATCTTTTGCAGAACATTCATTTTGGAACCAAAGTGATTTTCTCGGCGTGTTAAGCATTTTGAGTAATGTGCAGGTTGGTTTCAGAGCGGCTTGCATCAAAATTAACTATTTTTTGCCGAACATTCATTTTCGAGAAAAAGTGATTTTCTCGGCGTGTTGAGCATTTCGAGTAATTTGCCACTCGGTTTCAGAGCGGCTTGCATTAAAATTTACTATTTTTTGCCGAACATTCATTTTGGGAAAAAAAGTGATTTCCACGGCGAGTTAAGCATTTTGAGTAATTTGCCACTTGGTTTCAGAGCGGCTTGCATCAAAATTAACTATTTTTTGCCGAACATTCATTTTGGAACCAAAGTGATTTTCTCGGCGAGTTCCGTATTTTCAGTAATGTGCCGCTTGGTTTCAGAGCGGCTTGCATCAAAATTAAATATTTTTTGCCGAACATTCAGTTTGGAAAAAAATGATTTCCTCGGCGATTTAAGCATTTTGAGTAATTTGCCATTTGGTTTCAGAGCGGCTTGCATCAAAATTAACTATTTTTTGCGCAACATTCATTTTGGAATGAAAGTGATTTTCTCGGCGAGTCAAGCATTTTGAGTAATTTGCCATTTGGTTTCAGAGCGGCTTGCATCAAAATTAAATATCTTTTGCCGAACATTCATTTTGGAACCAAAGTGATTTTCTCGGCGAGTTAAGCATTTTGAGTAATGTGCAGGTTGGTTTCAGAGCGGCTTGCATCAAAATTAACTATTTTTTGCGCAACATTCATTTTGCAACGAATGTGATTATCTCGGCGAGTTACGCATTTTGATTAATGTCCCGGTTGGTTTCAGAGCGGTTTGCATCAAAATTAAATATTTTTTCCCGAACATTCATTTTGGAATCAAAGTGATTTTCTCGGCGAGTCAAGCATTTTGAGTAATGTGCAGGTTCGTTTCAGAGCGGCTTGCATCAAAATTAACTATTTTTTGCCGAACATTCATTCTGGAAAAAAAGTGATTTCTCGGCAAGTTAACATTTTGCGTAATTTGCCATTTGGTTTCAGAGCGGCTTGCATCAAAATTAACTATTTTTTGCACAACATTCATTTTGGAACCAATGTGATTATCTCGGGAATTACGCCTTTTGAGTAATGTGCCGGTTGGTTTCAGAGCGGCTTGCATCAAATTTAAATATTTTTTCCCGAACATTCATTTTGGAACCAACGTGATTTTCTCGGCGAGTCAAGCATTTTGAGTAATGTGCAGGTTGGTTTCAGAGCGGCTTGCATCAAAATTAACTATTTTTTGCGCAACATTCATTTTGCAACTAATGTGATTATCTCGGCGAGTTACGCATTTTGATTAATGTCCCGGTTGGTTTCAGAGCGGTTTGCATCAAAATTAAATATT
This sequence comes from Scyliorhinus torazame, assembly GCF_047496885.1. NCBI lineage: Eukaryota > Metazoa > Chordata > Chondrichthyes > Carcharhiniformes > Scyliorhinidae > Scyliorhinus > Scyliorhinus torazame. The sequence continues at coordinate 177,957,792 of NC_092713.1, forward strand.
TTTTCCCGAACATTCATTTTGGAATCAAAGTGATTTTCTCGGCGAGTCAAGCATTTTGAGTAATGTGCAGGTTCGTTTCAGAGCGGCTTGCATCAAAATTAACTATTTTTTGCCGAACATTCAATCTGGAAAAAAAGTGATTTCCTCGGCGATTTAAGCATTTTGAGTAATGTGCAGGTTGGTTTCAGAGCGGCTTGCATCAAAATTAACTATTTTTTGCACATCATTCATTTTGGAACCAATGTGATTATCTCGGGAATTATGCCTTTTGAGTAATGTACCGGTTGGTTTCAGAGCGGCTTGCATCAAAATTATCTATTTTTTAAGCAACATTCATTTTGGAACCATTGTGATTATCTCGGGGAGTTACGCATTTTGAGTAATGTGCAGGTTGGTTTCAGAGCGGCTTGCATCAAAATTAAATATCTTTTGCCGAACATTCATTTTGGAACCAACGTGATTTTCTCGGCGAGTTAAGCATTTTGAGTAATGTGCAGGTTGGTTTCAGAGCGGCTTGCATCAAAATTAACTATTTTTTGCACAACATTCATTTTGGAACCAATGTGATTATCTCGGGAATTACGCCTTTTGAGTAATGTACCGGTTGGTTTCAGAGCGGCTTGCATCAAATTTAAATATTTTTTCCCGAACATTCATTTTGGAACCAAAGTGATTTTCTCGGCGAGTCAAGCATTTTGAGTAATGTGCAGGTTGGTTTCAGAGCGGCTTGCATCAAAATTAAATATTTTTTGCCGAACATTCATTTTGGAACCAAAATTACTTTCTCGGCGAGTAAAGCATTTTGAGTAATGTGCAGGTTGGTTTCAGAGCGGCTTGCATCAAAATTAACTATTTTATGCCGAACATTCATTATGGAAAAAAGTGATTTTCTCCGCCAGGTAACATTTTGAGTAATTTGCCATTTGGTTTCAGAGCGGCTTGCATCAAAATTAACTATTTTTTGCCGAACATTCATTTTGGAACCAAGGTGATTTTCTCGGCCAGTCAAGCATTTTGAGTAATGTGCAGGTTTGTTTCAGAGCGGCTTGCATCAACATTAACTATTTTTTGCCGAACATTCATTTTGGAAAAAAGTGATTTCCTCGGCGATTTAAGCATTTTGAGTAATTTGCCAGTTGGCTTCAGAGCGGCTTGCATCAAAATTAACTATATTTTGCGCAACATTCAGTTTGGAACCAATGTGTTTATCTCGGCCAGGTAACATTTTGAGTAATTTGCCATTTGGTTTCAGAGCGGCTTGCATCAAAATTAACTATTTTTTGCCGAACATTCATTTTGGAAAAAAGTGATTTCCTCGGCGAGATAAGCATTTTGAGTAATTTGGCAGTTGGTTTCTGAGCGGCTTGCATTAAAATTAACTATTTTTTGCCGAACATTCATTTTCGAGACTAAGTGATTCCCTCGCCGAGTTAAGCATTTTGAGTAATGTGCAGGTTGGTTTCAGAGCGGCTTGCATCCAAATTAAATATTTTTTGCCGAACATTCATTTTGCAAACAAAGTGATTTTCTCGGCGAGTCAAGCATTTTGAGTAATGTGCAGGTTGGTTTCAGAGCGGCTTGCATCAAAATTAAATATTTTTTGCCGAACATTCATCTTGGAACCAAAGTGATTTTCTCGGCGAGTTAAGCATTTTGCGTCATGTGCAGGTTGGTTACAGAGCGGCTTGCATCAAAATTAAATATTTTTTGCCGAACATTCATCTTGGAACCAAAGTGATTTTCTCGGCGAGTTAAGCATTTTGAGTAATGTGCCGGTTGGTTTCAGAGCGGCTTGCATCAAAATTAACTATTTTTCGCCGAACATTCATTTTGGAAAAAAAGTCATTTTCTCGGCGAGTTCAGCATTTTGAGTAATTTGCCGTTTGGTTTCAGAGCGGCTTGCATTAACATTAACTATTTTTTGCCGAACATTCATTTTGGAACCAAAGCGATTTTCTCGGCGTGTGAAGCACTTTGAGTAATGTGCAGGTTGGTTTCAGAGCGGCTTGCATCAAAATTAACTATTTTTCGCCGAACATTCATTTTGGAATCAAAGTGATTTTCTCGGCGAGTTACGTATTTTGAGTAATGTGCTGGTTGGTTTCAGAGCGGCTTGCATTAAAATTAACTATTTTTGCCGAACATTCATTTTGGAGAAAAAGTGATTTTCTCGGCGAGTTAAGCATTTTGAGCAATGTGCCGGTTGGTTTCAGAGCGGCTTACATCAAAATTAACTATTTTTTGACGAACATTCATTTGGAACCAAAGTGATTCTCTCAGCGAGTTACGTATTTTGAGTAATGTGCTGGTTGGTTTCAGAGTGGCTTGCATCAAAATTAACTAATTTTTGACGAACATTCATTTGGAACCAAAGTGATTTTCTCAGCGAGTTACGTATTTCGAGTAATGTGCTGGTTGGTTTCAGAGTGGCTTGCATCAAAATTAACTAATTTTTGCCGAACATTCATTTTGGAACCAAAGTGATTTTCTCGGCGAATTGAGCATTTTGAGTAATATGTCAGTTGGTTTCAGAGCGGCTTGCAATAAAATTTACTATTTATGCCGAACATTCATTTTCGAAAAAAGTGATTTCCTCGGCGAGTTAAGCATTTTCAGTAATTTGCCAGTTGGTTTCAGAGCGGCTTGCATCAAAATTGACTGTTTTTTGCACAACATTCATTTTGGAACCAATGTGATTATCTCGGGGAGTTACGTATTTTGAGTAATGTGCTGGTTGGTTTCAGAGCGGCTTGCATCAAAATTAAATATTTTTTGCAGAACATTCATTTTGGAGAAAAAGTGATTTTCTCGGCGAGTTAAGCATTTTGAGTAATGTGCCAGTTGGTTTCAGAGCGCCTTGCATCAAAATTAACTATTTTTTGCCGAACATTCATTTTCGAGAAAAAGTGATTTTCTCGGCGTGTTGAGCATTTTGAGTAATTTGCCAGTTGGTTTCAGAGCGGCTTGCATTAAAATTTACTATTCTTTGCCGAACATTCATTTTGGAAAAAAGTGAATTCCTCGGCGATTTAAGCATTTTGAGTAATTTGCCAGTTGGTTTCAGAGCGGCTTGCATCAAAATTAACTATTTTTTGCCGAACATTAATTTTGGAACCAATATGATTATCTCGTGGAGTTACGCATTTTGAGTAATGTGCAGGTTGGTTTCAGAGCGGCTTGCACCAAAATTAAATATCTTTTGCCGAACATTCATTTTGGAACCAAAGTGATTTTCTCGGCGAGTTAAGCATTTTGAGTAATGTGCAGGTTGGTTTCAGAGCGGCTTGCATCAAAATTAACTATTTTTTGCCGAACATTCATTTTGGAAAAAAGTGATTTCCTCGGCGTGTTGAGCATTTTGAGTAATTTGCCAGTTGGTTTCAAAGCGGCTTGCATTAACATTTACTATTCTTTGCCGAACATTCATTTTGGAAAAAAGTGATTTCCACGGCGAGTTAAGCATTTTGAATAACTTGCCAGTTGCTTTCAGAGCGGCTTGCATCAAAATTAACTATTTTTTGCCGAACATTCATTTTGGAACCAAAGTGATTTCCTCGGCGAGTCAAGCATTTTGAGTAATGTGCAGCTTGGTTTCAGAGCGGCTTGCATCAAAATTAAATATATTTTACCGTACATTCATTTTGGTACCAAAGTGATTTTCTCGGCGAGTTAAGCATTTTGAGTAATGTGCCATTTGGTTTCAGCGCGGCTTGCATCAAAATTAATTAATTTTTGCCGAACATTCATTTTGGAAAAAAAGTGACTTTCTCGGCGAGTTAAGCATTTTGAGTAATGTGCCGGTTGGTTTCAGAGCGGCTTGCATCAACATTAACTATTTTTTGCCGAACATTCATTTTGGAAAAAAAGTCATTTTCTCGGCGAGTTAAGCATTTTGAGTAATGTGCCGGTTGGTTTCAGAGCGGCTTGCATCAAAATTAACTATTTTTTGCCGAACATTCATTTTGGAAAAAAGTGATTTCCTCGGAGTGTTGAGCATTTTGAGTAATTTGCCAATTGGTTTCAAAGCGGCTTGCATTAACATTTACTATTCTTTGCCGAACATTCATTTTGGAAAAAAGTGATTTCCACGGCGAGTTAAGCATTTTGAGTAACTTGCCAGTTGCTTTCAGAGCGGCTTGCATCAAAATTAACTATTTTTTGCCGAACATTAATTTTGGAACCAAAGCGATTTTCTCGGTGAGTTACGCCTTTTGAGTAATGTGCAGGTTGGTTTCAGAGCGGCTTGCACCAAAATTAACTATTTTTTGCACAACATTCATTTTGGAACCAATGTGATTATCTCGGGGAGTTACGCCTTTTCAGTAATGTGCCGGTTGGTTTCAGAGCGGCTTGCGTCAAAATTAAAGATTTTTTCCCCAGCATTCATTTTGGAACCAAAGTGATTTTCTCGGCGAGTCAAGCATTTTGAGTAATGTGCAGGTTGGTTTCAGAGCGGCTTGCATCAAAATTAAATATTTTTTGCGAACATTCATTTTGGAACCAAAGTGACTTTCTCGGCGAGTAAAGCATTTTGAATAATGTGCAGATTGGTTTCAGAGCGGCTTGCATCTAAATTAACTATTTTTTGCCGAACATTCATTTTCGAGAAAAAGTAATATTCTCGGCGTGTTGAGCATTTTGAGTAATTTGCCAGTTGGTTTCAGAGCGGCTTGCAATAAAATTTACTATTCTTTGCGGAACATTCATTTTGGAAAAAAGTGATTTCCACGGCGAGTTAAGCATTTTGAGTAATTTGCCAGTTAGTTTCAGACCGGCTTGCATCAAAATTAACTATTTTTTGCCGAACATTCATTTTGGAACCAAAGTGATTTTCTCGGCCAATCAAGCATTTTGAGTAATGTGCAGGTTGGTTTCAGAGCGGCTTGCATCAAAATTAACTATTTTTTGCACAACATTAATTTTGGAACCAATGTGATTATCTCGGGAATTACGCCTTTTGAGTAATGTGCCGGTTGGTTTCAGAGCGGCTTGCATGAAAATTAAATATTTTTTCCCGAACCTTCATTTTGGAACCAAAGTGATTTTCTCGGCGAGTAAAGCATTTTGAGTAATGTGCAGGTTGGTTTCAGAGCGGCTTGCATCAAAATTAAATATTTTTTGCCGAACATTCATTTTGGAACCAAAATGACTTTCTCGGCGAGTAAAGCATTTTGAGTAATGTGCAGGTTGGTTTCAGAGCGGCTTGCATCAAAATTTACTATTCTTTGCCGAACATTCATTTTGGAAAAAAGTGATTTCCACGGCGAGTTAAGCATTTTGAGTAATGTGCAGGTTGGTTTCAGAGCGGCTTGCATCAAAATTAACTATTTTTTGCGCAACATTCATTTTGCAACTAATGTGATTATCTCGGCGAGTTACGCATTTTGATTAATGTCCCGGTTGGTTTCAGAGCGGTTTGCATCAAAATTAAATATTTTTTCCCGAACATTCATTTTGGAATCAAAGTGATTTTCTCGGCGAGTGAAGCATTTTGAGTAATGTGCAGGTTCGATTCAGAGCGGCTTGCATCAAAATTAACTATTTTTTGCCGAACATTCATTCTGGAAAAAAAGTGATTTCTCGGCAAGTTAACATTTTGAGTAATTTGCCATTTGGTTTCAGAGCGGCTTGCATCAAAATTAACTATTTTTTGCCGAACATCCATTTTGGAAAAAAGTGATTTCCTCGGCGAGTTAAGCATTTTGAGTAATGTGCAGGTCGGTTTCAGAGCGGCTTGCATCAAAATTAACTATTTTTTGCCGAACATTCATTGTAGAAAAAAAGTGATTTTCTCGGCCAGGTAACATTTTGAGTAATTTGCCATTTGGTTTCAGAGCGGCTTGCATCAAAATTAACTATTTTTTGCCGAACATTCATTTTGGAAAAAAGTGATTTCCTCGGCCAGATGAGCATTTTGAGTAATTTGGCAGTTGGTTTCTGAGCGGCTTGCATCAAAATTAACTATTTTTTGCCGAACATTCATTTTCGAGATAAAGTGATATTCTCGGCGTGTTGAGCATTTTGAGTAATTTGCCATTTGGTTTGAGAGCGGCTTGCATCAAAATTAACTATTTTTTGCCCAACATTCATTTTGGAACCAAAGTGATTTTCTCGGCCAGTCAAGCATTTTGAGTAATGTGCAGGTTGGTTTCAGAGCGGCTTGCATCAAAATTAACTATTTTTTGCAGAACATTCATTTTGGAAAAAAGTGATTTCCTCGGCGATTTAAGCATTTTGAGTAATGTGCAGGTTGGTTTCAGAGCGGCTTGCATCAAAATTAACTATTTTTTGCGCAACATTCATTTTGGAACCAATATGATTATCTCGGGGAGTTACGCATTTTGAGTAATGTGCAGGTTGGTTTCAGAGCGGCTTGCACCAAAATTAAATATCTTTTGCAGAACATTCATTTTGGAACCAAAGTGATTTTCTCGGCGTGTTAAGCATTTTGAGTAATGTGCAGGTTGGTTTCAGAGCGGCTTGCATCAAAATTAACTATATTTTGCGCAACATTCAGTTTGGAACCAATGTGATTATCTCTGGGAGTTACGCATTTTGAGTAATGTGCAGGTTGGTTTCAGAGCGGCTTGCATCAAAATTAACTGTTTTTTGCCGAACATTCATTTTGGAAAAAAGTGATTTCCTCGGCGAGTTAAGCATTTTGAGTAATTTGCCACTCGGTTTCAGAGCGGCTTGCATCAAAATTAACTATTTTTTGCCGAACATTCATTTTGGAACCAAAGTGATTTTCTCGGCGAGTTCCGTATTTTCAGTAATGTGCCGCTTGGTTTCAGAGCGGCTTGCATCAAAATTAAATATTTTTTGCCGAACATTCAGTTTGGAAAAAAGTGATTTCCTCGGCGATTTAAGCATTTTGAGTAATTTGCCATTTGGTTTCAGAGCGGCTTGCACCAAAATTAAATATCTTTTGCAGAACATTCATTTTGGAACCAAAGTGATTTTCTCGGCGTGTTAAGCATTTTGAGTAATGTGCAGGTTGGTTTCAGAGCGGCTTGCATCAAAATTAACTATTTTTTGCCGAACATTCATTTTCGAGAAAAAGTGATTTTCTCGGCGTGTTGAGCATTTCGAGTAATTTGCCACTCGGTTTCAGAGCGGCTTGCATTAAAATTTACTATTTTTTGCCGAACATTCATTTTGGGAAAAAAAGTGATTTCCACGGCGAGTTAAGCATTTTGAGTAATTTGCCACTTGGTTTCAGAGCGGCTTGCATCAAAATTAACTATTTTTTGCCGAACATTCATTTTGGAACCAAAGTGATTTTCTCGGCGAGTTCCGTATTTTCAGTAATGTGCCGCTTGGTTTCAGAGCGGCTTGCATCAAAATTAAATATTTTTTGCCGAACATTCAGTTTGGAAAAAAATGATTTCCTCGGCGATTTAAGCATTTTGAGTAATTTGCCATTTGGTTTCAGAGCGGCTTGCATCAAAATTAACTATTTTTTGCGCAACATTCATTTTGGAATGAAAGTGATTTTCTCGGCGAGTCAAGCATTTTGAGTAATTTGCCATTTGGTTTCAGAGCGGCTTGCATCAAAATTAAATATCTTTTGCCGAACATTCATTTTGGAACCAAAGTGATTTTCTCGGCGAGTTAAGCATTTTGAGTAATGTGCAGGTTGGTTTCAGAGCGGCTTGCATCAAAATTAACTATTTTTTGCGCAACATTCATTTTGCAACGAATGTGATTATCTCGGCGAGTTACGCATTTTGATTAATGTCCCGGTTGGTTTCAGAGCGGTTTGCATCAAAATTAAATATTTTTTCCCGAACATTCATTTTGGAATCAAAGTGATTTTCTCGGCGAGTCAAGCATTTTGAGTAATGTGCAGGTTCGTTTCAGAGCGGCTTGCATCAAAATTAACTATTTTTTGCCGAACATTCATTCTGGAAAAAAAGTGATTTCTCGGCAAGTTAACATTTTGCGTAATTTGCCATTTGGTTTCAGAGCGGCTTGCATCAAAATTAACTATTTTTTGCACAACATTCATTTTGGAACCAATGTGATTATCTCGGGAATTACGCCTTTTGAGTAATGTGCCGGTTGGTTTCAGAGCGGCTTGCATCAAATTTAAATATTTTTTCCCGAACATTCATTTTGGAACCAACGTGATTTTCTCGGCGAGTCAAGCATTTTGAGTAATGTGCAGGTTGGTTTCAGAGCGGCTTGCATCAAAATTAACTATTTTTTGCGCAACATTCATTTTGCAACTAATGTGATTATCTCGGCGAGTTACGCATTTTGATTAATGTCCCGGTTGGTTTCAGAGCGGTTTGCATCAAAATTAAATATTTTTTCCCGAACATTCATTTTGGAATCAAAGTGATTTTCTCGGCGAGTCAAGCATTTTGAGTAATGTGCAGGTTCGTTTCAGAGCGGCTTGCATCAAAATTAACTATTTTTTGCCGAACATTCAATCTGGAAAAAAAGTGATTTCCTCGGCGATTTAAGCATTTTGAGTAATGTGCAGGTTGGTTTCAGAGCGGCTTGCATCAAAATTAACTATTTTTTGCACATCATTCATTTTGGAACCAATGTGATTATCTCGGGAATTATGCCTTTTGAGTAATGTACCGGTTGGTTTCAGAGCGGCTTGCATCAAAATTATCTATTTTTTAAGCAACATTCATTTTGGAACCATTGTGATTATCTCGGGGAGTTACGCATTTTGAGTAATGTGCAGGTTGGTTTCAGAGCGGCTTGCATCAAAATTAAATATCTTTTGCCGAACATTCATTTTGGAACCAACGTGATTTTCTCGGCGAGTTAAGCATTTTGAGTAATGTGCAGGTTGGTTTCAGAGCGGCTTGCATCAAAATTAACTATTTTTTGCACAACATTCATTTTGGAACCAATGTGATTATCTCGGGAATTACGCCTTTTGAGTAATGTACCGGTTGGTTTCAGAGCGGCTTGCATCAAATTTAAATATTTTTTCCCGAACATTCATTTTGGAACCAAAGTGATTTTCTCGGCGAGTCAAGCATTTTGAGTAATGTGCAGGTTGGTTTCAGAGCGGCTTGCATCAAAATTAAATATTTTTTGCCGAACATTCATTTTGGAACCAAAATTACTTTCTCGGCGAGTAAAGCATTTTGAGTAATGTGCAGGTTGGTTTCAGAGCGGCTTGCATCAAAATTAACTATTTTATGCCGAACATTCATTATGGAAAAAAGTGATTTTCTCCGCCAGGTAACATTTTGAGTAATTTGCCATTTGGTTTCAGAGCGGCTTGCATCAAAATTAACTATTTTTTGCCGAACATTCATTTTGGAACCAAGGTGATTTTCTCGGCCAGTCAAGCATTTTGAGTAATGTGCAGGTTTGTTTCAGAGCGGCTTGCATCAACATTAACTATTTTTTGCCGAACATTCATTTTGGAAAAAAGTGATTTCCTCGGCGATTTAAGCATTTTGAGTAATTTGCCAGTTGGCTTCAGAGCGGCTTGCATCAAAATTAACTATATTTTGCGCAACATTCAGTTTGGAACCAATGTGTTTATCTCGGCCAGGTAACATTTTGAGTAATTTGCCATTTGGTTTCAGAGCGGCTTGCATCAAAATTAACTATTTTTTGCCGAACATTCATTTTGGAAAAAAGTGATTTCCTCGGCGAGATAAGCATTTTGAGTAATTTGGCAGTTGGTTTCTGAGCGGCTTGCATTAAAATTAACTATTTTTTGCCGAACATTCATTTTCGAGACTAAGTGATTCCCTCGCCGAGTTAAGCATTTTGAGTAATGTGCAGGTTGGTTTCAGAGCGGCTTGCATCCAAATTAAATATTTTTTGCCGAACATTCATTTTGCAAACAAAGTGATTTTCTCGGCGAGTCAAGCATTTTGAGTAATGTGCAGGTTGGTTTCAGAGCGGCTTGCATCAAAATTAAATATTTTTTGCCGACATTCATCTTGGAACCAAAGTGATTTTCTCGGCGAGTTAAGCATTTTGCGTCATGTGCAGGTTGGTTACAGAGCGGCTTGCATCAAAATTAAATATTTTTTGCCGAACATTCATCTTGGAACCAAAGTGATTTTCTCGGCGAGTTAAGCATTTTGAGTAATGTGCCGGTTGGTTTCAGAGCGGCTTGCATCAAAATTAACTATTTTTCGCCGAACATTCATTTTGGAAAAAAAGTCATTTTCTCGGCGAGTTCAGCATTTTGAGTAATTTGCCGTTTGGTTTCAGAGCGGCTTGCATTAACATTAACTATTTTTTGCCGAACATTCATTTTGGAACCAAAGCGATTTTCTCGGCGTGTGAAGCACTTTGAGTAATGTGCAGGTTGGTTTCAGAGCGGCTTGCATCAAAATTAACTATTTTTCGCCGAACATTCATTTTGGAATCAAAGTGATTTTCTCGGCGAGTTACGTATTTTGAGTAATGTGCTGGTTGGTTTCAGAGCGGCTTGCATTAAAATTAACTATTTTTGCCGAACATTCATTTTGGAGAAAAAGTGATTTTCTCGGCGAGTTAAGCATTTTGAGCAATGTGCCGGTTGGTTTCAGAGCGGCTTACATCAAAATTAACTATTTTTTGACGAACATTCATTTGGAACCAAAGTGATTCTCTCAGCGAGTTACGTATTTTGAGTAATGTGCTGGTTGGTTTCAGAGTGGCTTGCATCAAAATTAACTAATTTTTGACGAACATTCATTTGGAACCAAAGTGATTTTCTCAGCGAGTTACGTATTTCGAGTAATGTGCTGGTTGGTTTCAGAGTGGCTTGCATCAAAATTAACTAATTTTTGCCGAACATTCATTTTGGAACCAAAGTGATTTTCTCGGCGAATTGAGCATTTTGAGTAATATGTCAGTTGGTTTCAGAGCGGCTTGCAATAAAATTTACTATTTATGCCGAACATTCATTTTCGAAAAAAGTGATTTCCTCGGCGAGTTAAGCATTTTCAGTAATTTGCCAGTTGGTTTCAGAGCGGCTTGCATCAAAATTGACTGTTTTTTGCACAACATTCATTTTGGAACCAATGTGATTATCTCGGGGAGTTACGTATTTTGAGTAATGTGCTGGTTGGTTTCAGAGCGGCTTGCATCAAAATTAAATATTTTTTGCAGAACATTCATTTTGGAGAAAAAGTGATTTTCTCGGCGAGTTAAGCATTTTGAGTAATGTGCCAGTTGGTTTCAGAGCGCCTTGCATCAAAATTAACTATTTTTTGCCGAACATTCATTTTCGAGAAAAAGTGATTTTCTCGGCGTGTTGAGCATTTTGAGTAATTTGCCAGTTGGTTTCAGAGCGGCTTGCATTAAAATTTACTATTCTTTGCCGAACATTCATTTTGGAAAAAAGTGAATTCCTCGGCGATTTAAGCATTTTGAGTAATTTGCCAGTTGGTTTCAGAGCGGCTTGCATCAAAATTAACTATTTTTTGCCGAACATTAATTTTGGAACCAATATGATTATCTCGTGGAGTTACGCATTTTGAGTAATGTGCAGGTTGGTTTCAGAGCGGCTTGCACCAAAATTAAATATCTTTTGCCGAACATTCATTTTGGAACCAAAGTGATTTTCTCGGCGAGTTAAGCATTTTGAGTAATGTGCAGGTTGGTTTCAGAGCGGCTTGCATCAAAATTAACTATTTTTTGCCGAACATTCATTTTGGAAAAAAGTGATTTCCTCGGCGTGTTGAGCATTTTGAGTAATTTGCCAGTTGGTTTCAAAGCGGCTTGCATTAACATTTACTATTCTTTGCCGAACATTCATTTTGGAAAAAAGTGATTTCCACGGCGAGTTAAGCATTTTGAATAACTTGCCAGTTGCTTTCAGAGCGGCTTGCATCAAAATTAACTATTTTTTGCCGAACATTCATTTTGGAACCAAAGTGATTTCCTCGGCGAGTCAAGCATTTTGAGTAATGTGCAGCTTGGTTTCAGAGCGGCTTGCATCAAAATTAAATATATTTTACCGTACATTCATTTTGGTACCAAAGTGATTTTCTCGGCGAGTTAAGCATTTTGAGTAATGTGCCATTTGGTTTCAGCGCGGCTTGCATCAAAATTAATTAATTTTTGCCGAACATTCATTTTGGAAAAAAAGTGACTTTCTCGGCGAGTTAAGCATTTTGAGTAATGTGCCGGTTGGTTTCAGAGCGGCTTGCATCAACATTAACTATTTTTTGCCGAACATTCATTTTGGAAAAAAAGTCATTTTCTCGGCGAGTTAAGCATTTTGAGTAATGTGCCGGTTGGTTTCAGAGCGGCTTGCATCAAAATTAACTATTTTTTGCCGAACATTCATTTTGGAAAAAAGTGATTTCCTCGGAGTGTTGAGCATTTTGAGTAATTTGCCAATTGGTTTCAAAGCGGCTTGCATTAACATTTACTATTCTTTGCCGAACATTCATTTTGGAAAAAAGTGATTTCCACGGCGAGTTAAGCATTTTGAGTAACTTGCCAGTTGCTTTCAGAGCGGCTTGCATCAAAATTAACTATTTTTTGCCGAACATTAATTTTGGAACCAAAGCGATTTTCTCGGTGAGTTACGCCTTTTGAGTAATGTGCAGGTTGGTTTCAGAGCGGCTTGCACCAAAATTAACTATTTTTTGCACAACATTCATTTTGGAACCAATGTGATTATCTCGGGGAGTTACGCCTTTTCAGTAATGTGCCGGTTGGTTTCAGAGCGGCTTGCGTCAAAATTAAAGATTTTTTCCCCAGCATTCATTTTGGAACCAAAGTGATTTTCTCGGCGAGTCAAGCATTTTGAGTAATGTGCAGGTTGGTTTCAGAGCGGCTTGCATCAAAATTAAATATTTTTTGCGAACATTCATTTTGGAACCAAAGTGACTTTCTCGGCGAGTAAAGCATTTTGAATAATGTGCAGATTGGTTTCAGAGCGGCTTGCATCTAAATTAACTATTTTTTGCCGAACATTCATTTTCGAGAAAAAGTAATATTCTCGGCGTGTTGAGCATTTTGAGTAATTTGCCAGTTGGTTTCAGAGCGGCTTGCAATAAAATTTACTATTCTTTGCGGAACATTCATTTTGGAAAAAAGTGATTTCCACGGCGAGTTAAGCATTTTGAGTAATTTGCCAGTTAGTTTCAGACCGGCTTGCATCAAAATTAACTATTTTTTGCCGAACATTCATTTTGGAACCAAAGTGATTTTCTCGGCCAATCAAGCATTTTGAGTAATGTGCAGGTTGGTTTCAGAGCGGCTTGCATCAAAATTAACTATTTTTTGCACAACATTAATTTTGGAACCAATGTGATTATCTCGGGAATTACGCCTTTTGAGTAATGTGCCGGTTGGTTTCAGAGCGGCTTGCATGAAAATTAAATATTTTTTCCCGAACCTTCATTTTGGAACCAAAGTGATTTTCTCGGCGAGTAAAGCATTTTGAGTAATGTGCAGGTTGGTTTCAGAGCGGCTTGCATCAAAATTAAATATTTTTTGCCGAACATTCATTTTGGAACCAAAATGACTTTCTCGGCGAGTAAAGCATTTTGAGTAATGTGCAGGTTGGTTTCAGAGCGGCTTGCATCAAAATTTACTATTCTTTGCCGAACATTCATTTTGGAAAAAAGTGATTTCCACGGCGAGTTAAGCATTTTGAGTAATGTGCAGGTTGGTTTCAGAGCGGCTTGCATCAAAATTAACTATTTTTTGCGCAACATTCATTTTGCAACTAATGTGATTATCTCGGCGAGTTACGCATTTTGATTAATGTCCCGGTTGGTTTCAGAGCGGTTTGCATCAAAATTAAATATTTTTTCCCGAACATTCATTTTGGAATCAAAGTGATTTTCTCGGCGAGTGAAGCATTTTGAGTAATGTGCAGGTTCGATTCAGAGCGGCTTGCATCAAAATTAACTATTTTTTGCCGAACATTCATTCTGGAAAAAAAGTGATTTCTCGGCAAGTTAACATTTTGAGTAATTTGCCATTTGGTTTCAGAGCGGCTTGCATCAAAATTAACTATTTTTTGCCGAACATCCATTTTGGAAAAAAGTGATTTCCTCGGCGAGTTAAGCATTTTGAGTAATGTGCAGGTCGGTTTCAGAGCGGCTTGCATCAAAATTAACTATTTTTTGCCGAACATTCATTGTAGAAAAAAAGTGATTTTCTCGGCCAGGTAACATTTTGAGTAATTTGCCATTTGGTTTCAGAGCGGCTTGCATCAAAATTAACTATTTTTTGCCGAACATTCATTTTGGAAAAAAGTGATTTCCTCGGCCAGATGAGCATTTTGAGTAATTTGGCAGTTGGTTTCTGAGCGGCTTGCATCAAAATTAACTATTTTTTGCCGAACATTCATTTTCGAGATAAAGTGATATTCTCGGCGTGTTGAGCATTTTGAGTAATTTGCCATTTGGTTTGAGAGCGGCTTGCATCAAAATTAACTATTTTTTGCCCAACATTCATTTTGGAACCAAAGTGATTTTCTCGGCCAGTCAAGCATTTTGAGTAATGTGCAGGTTGGTTTCAGAGCGGCTTGCATCAAAATTAACTATTTTTTGCAGAACATTCATTTTGGAAAAAAGTGATTTCCTCGGCGATTTAAGCATTTTGAGTAATGTGCAGGTTGGTTTCAGAGCGGCTTGCATCAAAATTAACTATTTTTTGCGCAACATTCATTTTGGAACCAATATGATTATCTCGGGGAGTTACGCATTTTGAGTAATGTGCAGGTTGGTTTCAGAGCGGCTTGCACCAAAATTAAATATCTTTTGCAGAACATTCATTTTGGAACCAAAGTGATTTTCTCGGCGTGTTAAGCATTTTGAGTAATGTGCAGGTTGGTTTCAGAGCGGCTTGCATCAAAATTAACTATATTTTGCGCAACATTCAGTTTGGAACCAATGTGATTATCTCTGGGAGTTACGCATTTTGAGTAATGTGCAGGTTGGTTTCAGAGCGGCTTGCATCAAAATTAACTGTTTTTTGCCGAACATTCATTTTGGAAAAAAGTGATTTCCTCGGCGAGTTAAGCATTTTGAGTAATTTGCCACTCGGTTTCAGAGCGGCTTGCATCAAAATTAACTATTTTTTGCCGAACATTCATTTTGGAACCAAAGTGATTTTCTCGGCGAGTTCCGTATTTTCAGTAATGTGCCGCTTGGTTTCAGAGCGGCTTGCATCAAAATTAAATATTTTTTGCCGAACATTCAGTTTGGAAAAAAGTGATTTCCTCGGCGATTTAAGCATTTTGAGTAATTTGCCATTTGGTTTCAGAGCGGCTTGCACCAAAATTAAATATCTTTTGCAGAACATTCATTTTGGAACCAAAGTGATTTTCTCGGCGTGTTAAGCATTTTGAGTAATGTGCAGGTTGGTTTCAGAGCGGCTTGCATCAAAATTAACTATTTTTTGCCGAACATTCATTTTCGAGAAAAAGTGATTTTCTCGGCGTGTTGAGCATTTCGAGTAATTTGCCACTCGGTTTCAGAGCGGCTTGCATTAAAATTTACTATTTTTTGCCGAACATTCATTTTGGGAAAAAAAGTGATTTCCACGGCGAGTTAAGCATTTTGAGTAATTTGCCACTTGGTTTCAGAGCGGCTTGCATCAAAATTAACTATTTTTTGCCGAACATTCATTTTGGAACCAAAGTGATTTTCTCGGCGAGTTCCGTATTTTCAGTAATGTGCCGCTTGGTTTCAGAGCGGCTTGCATCAAAATTAAATATTTTTTGCCGAACATTCAGTTTGGAAAAAAATGATTTCCTCGGCGATTTAAGCATTTTGAGTAATTTGCCATTTGGTTTCAGAGCGGCTTGCATCAAAATTAACTATTTTTTGCGCAACATTCATTTTGGAATGAAAGTGATTTTCTCGGCGAGTCAAGCATTTTGAGTAATTTGCCATTTGGTTTCAGAGCGGCTTGCATCAAAATTAAATATCTTTTGCCGAACATTCATTTTGGAACCAAAGTGATTTTCTCGGCGAGTTAAGCATTTTGAGTAATGTGCAGGTTGGTTTCAGAGCGGCTTGCATCAAAATTAACTATTTTTTGCGCAACATTCATTTTGCAACGAATGTGATTATCTCGGCGAGTTACGCATTTTGATTAATGTCCCGGTTGGTTTCAGAGCGGTTTGCATCAAAATTAAATATTTTTTCCCGAACATTCATTTTGGAATCAAAGTGATTTTCTCGGCGAGTCAAGCATTTTGAGTAATGTGCAGGTTCGTTTCAGAGCGGCTTGCATCAAAATTAACTATTTTTTGCCGAACATTCATTCTGGAAAAAAAGTGATTTCTCGGCAAGTTAACATTTTGCGTAATTTGCCATTTGGTTTCAGAGCGGCTTGCATCAAAATTAACTATTTTTTGCACAACATTCATTTTGGAACCAATGTGATTATCTCGGGAATTACGCCTTTTGAGTAATGTGCCGGTTGGTTTCAGAGCGGCTTGCATCAAATTTAAATATTTTTTCCCGAACATTCATTTTGGAACCAACGTGATTTTCTCGGCGAGTCAAGCATTTTGAGTAATGTGCAGGTTGGTTTCAGAGCGGCTTGCACCAAAATTAAATATCTTTTGCAGAACATTCATTTTGGAACCAAAGTGATTTTCTCGGCGTGTTAAGCATTTTGAGTAATGTGCAGGTTGGTTTCAGAGCGGCTTGCATCAAAATTAACTATATTTTGCGCAACATTCAGTTTGGAACCAATGTGATTATCTCTGGGAGTTACGCATTTTGAGTAATGTGCAGGTTGGTTTCAGAGCGGCTTGCATCAAAATTAACTGTTTTTTGCCGAACATTCATTTTGGAAAAAAGTGATTTCCTCGGCGAGTTAAGCATTTTGAGTAATTTGCCACTCGGTTTCAGAGCGGCTTGCATCAAAATTAACTATTTTTTGCCGAACATTCATTTTGGAACCAAAGTGATTTTCTCGGCGAGTTCCGTATTTTCAGTAATGTGCCGCTTGGTTTCAGAGCGGCTTGCATCAAAATTAAATATTTTTTGCCGAACATTCAGTTTGGAAAAAAGTGATTTCCTCGGCGATTTAAGCATTTTGAGTAATTTGCCATTTGGTTTCAGAGCGGCTTGCACCAAAATTAAATATCTTTTGCAGAACATTCATTTTGGAACCAAAGTGATTTTCTCGGCGTGTTAAGCATTTTGAGTAATGTGCAGGTTGGTTTCAGAGCGGCTTGCATCAAAATTAACTATTTTTTGCCGAACATTCATTTTCGAGAAAAAGTGATTTTCTCGGCGTGTTGAGCATTTCGAGTAATTTGCCACTCGGTTTCAGAGCGGCTTGCATTAAAATTTACTATTTTTTGCCGAACATTCATTTTGGGAAAAAAAGTGATTTCCACGGCGAGTTAAGCATTTTGAGTAATTTGCCACTTGGTTTCAGAGCGGCTTGCATCAAAATTAACTATTTTTTGCCGAACATTCATTTTGGAACCAAAGTGATTTTCTCGGCGAGTTCCGTATTTTCAGTAATGTGCCGCTTGGTTTCAGAGCGGCTTGCATCAAAATTAAATATTTTTTGCCGAACATTCAGTTTGGAAAAAAATGATTTCCTCGGCGATTTAAGCATTTTGAGTAATTTGCCATTTGGTTTCAGAGCGGCTTGCATCAAAATTAACTATTTTTTGCGCAACATTCATTTTGGAATGAAAGTGATTTTCTCGGCGAGTCAAGCATTTTGAGTAATTTGCCATTTGGTTTCAGAGCGGCTTGCATCAAAATTAAATATCTTTTGCCGAACATTCATTTTGGAACCAAAGTGATTTTCTCGGCGAGTTAAGCATTTTGAGTAATGTGCAGGTTGGTTTCAGAGCGGCTTGCATCAAAATTAACTATTTTTTGCGCAACATTCATTTTGCAACGAATGTGATTATCTCGGCGAGTTACGCATTTTGATTAATGTCCCGGTTGGTTTCAGAGCGGTTTGCATCAAAATTAAATATTTTTTCCCGAACATTCATTTTGGAATCAAAGTGATTTTCTCGGCGAGTCAAGCATTTTGAGTAATGTGCAGGTTCGTTTCAGAGCGGCTTGCATCAAAATTAACTATTTTTTGCCGAACATTCATTCTGGAAAAAAAGTGATTTCTCGGCAAGTTAACATTTTGCGTAATTTGCCATTTGGTTTCAGAGCGGCTTGCATCAAAATTAACTATTTTTTGCACAACATTCATTTTGGAACCAATGTGATTATCTCGGGAATTACGCCTTTTGAGTAATGTGCCGGTTGGTTTCAGAGCGGCTTGCATCAAATTTAAATATTTTTTCCCGAACATTCATTTTGGAACCAACGTGATTTTCTCGGCGAGTCAAGCATTTTGAGTAATGTGCAGGTTGGTTTCAGAGCGGCTTGCATCAAAATTAACTATTTTTTGCGCAACAATCATTTTGCAACTAATGTGATTATCTCGGCGAGTTACGCATTTTGATTAATGTCCCGGTTGGTTTCAGAGCGGTTTGCATCAAAATTAAATATTTTTTCCCGAACATTCATTTTGGAATCAAAGTGATTTTCTCGGCGAGTCAAGCATTTTGAGTAATGTGCAGGTTCGTTTCAGAGCGGCTTGCATCAAAATTAACTATTTTTTGCCGAACATTCAATCTGGAAAAAAAGTGATTTCCTCGGCGATTTAAGCATTTTGAGTAATGTGCAGGTTGGTTTCAGAGCGGCTTGCATCAAAATTAACTATTTTTTGCACATCATTCATTTTGGAACCAATGTGATTATCTCGGGAATTATGCCTTTTGAGTAATGTACCGGTTGGTTTCAGAGCGGCTTGCATCAAAATTATCTATTTTTTAAGCAACATTCATTTTGGAACCATTGTGATTATCTCGGGGAGTTACGCATTTTGAGTAATGTGCAGGTTGGTTTCAGAGCGGCTTGCATCAAAATTAAATATCTTTTGCCGAACATTCATTTTGGAACCAACGTGATTTTCTCGGCGAGTTAAGCATTTTGAGTAATGTGCAGGTTGGTTTCAGAGCGGCTTGCATCAAAATTAACTATTTTTTGCACAACATTCATTTTGGAACCAATGTGATTATCTCGGGAATTACGCCTTTTGAGTAATGTACCGGTTGGTTTCAGAGCGGCTTGCATCAAATTTAAATATTTTTTCCCGAACATTCATTTTGGAACCAAAGTGATTTTCTCGGCGAGTCAAGCATTTTGAGTAATGTGCAGGTTGGTTTCAGAGCGGCTTGCATCAAAATTAAATATTTTTTGCCGAACATTCATTTTGGAACCAAAATTACTTTCTCGGCGAGTAAAGCATTTTGAGTAATGTGCAGGTTGGTTTCAGAGCGGCTTGCATCAAAATTAACTATTTTATGCCGAACATTCATTATGGAAAAAAGTGATTTTCTCCGCCAGGTAACATTTTGAGTAATTTGCCATTTGGTTTCAGAGCGGCTTGCATCAAAATTAACTATTTTTTGCCGAACATTCATTTTGGAACCAAGGTGATTTTCTCGGCCAGTCAAGCATTTTGAGTAATGTGCAGGTTTGTTTCAGAGCGGCTTGCATCAACATTAACTATTTTTTGCCGAACATTCATTTTGGAAAAAAGTGATTTCCTCGGCGATTTAAGCATTTTGAGTAATTTGCCAGTTGGCTTCAGAGCGGCTTGCATCAAAATTAACTATATTTTGCGCAACATTCAGTTTGGAACCAATGTGTTTATCTCGGCCAGGTAACATTTTGAGTAATTTGCCATTTGGTTTCAGAGCGGCTTGCATCAAAATTAACTATTTTTTGCCGAACATTCATTTTGGAAAAAAGTGATTTCCTCGGCGAGATGAGCATTTTGAGTAATTTGGCAGTTGGTTTCTGAGCGGCTTGCATCAAAATTAACTATTTTTTGCCGAACATTCATTTTCGAGATAAAGTGATATTCTCGGCGTGTTGAGCATTTTGAGTAATTTGCCAGTTGGTTTCAGAGCGGCTTGCATCAAAATTAACTATTTTTTGCCCAACATTCATTTTGGAACCAAAGTGATTTTCTCGGCCAGTCAAGCATTTTGAGTAATGTGCAGGTTGGTTTCAGAGCGGCTTGCATCAAAATTAACTATTTTTTGTCGAACATTCATTTTGGAAAAAAGTGATTTCCTCGGCGATTTAAGCATTTTGAGAAATTTGCCAGTTGGTTTCAGAGCAGCTTGCATCAAAATTAAGTATTTTTTGCGCAACATTCATTTTGGAACCAATATGATTATCTCGGGGAGTTACGCATTTTGAGTAATGTGCAGGTTGGTTTCAGAGCGGCTTGCACCAAAATTAAATATCTTTTGCAGAACATTCATTTTGGAACCAAAGTGATTTTCTCGGCGTGTTCAGCATTTTGAGTAATGTGCAGGTTGGTTTCAGAGCGGCTTGCATCAAAATTAACTATATTTTGCGCAACATTCAGTTTGGAACCAATGTGATTATCTCTGGGAGTTACGCATTTTGAGTAATGTGCAGGTTGGTTTCAGAGCGGCTTGCATCAAAATTAACTGTTTTTTGCCGAACATTCATTTTGGAAAAAAGTGATTTCCTCGGCGAGTTAAGCATTTTGAGTAATTTGCCAGTTGGTTTCAGAGCGGCTTGCATCAAAATTAACTATTTTTTGCCGAACATTCATTTTCGAGAAAAAGTGATTTTCTCGGCGTGTTGAGCATTTCGAGTAATTTGCCACTCGGTTTCAGAGCGGCTTGCATTAAAATTTACTATTTTTTGCCGAACATTCATTTTGGGAAAAAAAGTGATTTCCACGGCGAGTTAAGCATTTTGAGTAATTTGCCGCTTGGTTTCAGAGCGGCTTGCATCAAAATTAAATATTTTTTGCGCAACATTCATTTTGGAATGAAAGTGATTTTCTCGGCGAGTCAAGCATTTTGAGTAATTTGCCATTTGGTTTCAGAGCGGCTTGCATCAAAATTAACTGTTTTTTGCCGAACATTCATTTTGGAAAAAAGTGATTTCCTCGGCGAGTTAAGCATTTTGAGTAATTTGCCAGTTGGTTTCAGAGCGGCTTGCATCAAAATTAACTATTTTTTGCCGAACATTCATTTTCGAGAAAAAGTGATTTTCTCGGCGTGTTGAGCATTTCGAGTAATTTGCCACTCGGTTTCAGAGCGGCTTGCATTAAAATTTACTATTTTTTGCCGAACATTCATTTTGGGAAAAAAAGTGATTTCCACGGCGAGTTAAGCATTTTGAGTAATTTGCCGCTTGGTTTCAGAGCGGCTTGCATCAAAATTAAATATTTTTTGCGCAACATTCATTTTGGAATGAAAGTGATTTTCTCGGCGAGTCAAGCATTTTGAGTAATTTGCCATTTGGTTTCAGAGCGGCTTGCATCAAAATTAACTATTTTTTGCCGAACATTCATTTTGGAACCAAAGTGATTTTCTCGGCGAGTTAAGCATTTTGAGTAATGTGCAGGTTGGTTTCAGAGCGGCTTGCATCAAAATTAACTCTTTTTTGCACAACATTCATTTTGGAACCAATGTGATTATCTCGGGAATTACGCCTTTTGAGTAATGTGCCGGTTGGTTTCAGAGCGGCTTGCATCAAATTTAAATATTTTTTCCCGAACATTCATTTTGGAACCAAAGTGATTTTCTCGGCGAGTCAAGCATTTTGAGTAATGTGCAGGTTGGTTTCAGAGCGGCTTGCATCAAAATTAAATATTTTTTGCCGAACATTCATTTTGGAACGAAAATGACTTTCCCGGCGAGTAAAGCATTTTGAGTAATGTGCAGGTTGGTTTCAGAGCGGCTTGCATCAAAATTAACTATTTTTTGCCGAACATTCATTTTGAAAAAAAGTGATTTCCTCGGCGATTTAAGCATTTTGAGTAATGTGCAGGTTGGTTTCAGAGCGGCTTGCATCAAAATTAACTATTTTTTGCACATCATTCATTTTGGAACCAGTGTGATTATCTCGGGAATTACGCCTTTTGAGTAATGTACCGGTTGGTTTCAGAGCGGCTTGCATCAAAATTATCTATTTTTTAAGCAACATTCATTTTGGAACCATTGTGATTATCTCGGGGAGTTACGCATTTTGAGTAATGTGCAGGTTGGTTTCAGAGCGGCTTGCATCAAAATTAAATATCTTTTGCCGAACATTCATTTTGGAACCAACGTGATTTTCTCGGCGAGTTAAGCATTTTGAGTAATGTGCAGGTTGGTTTCAGAGCGGCTTGCATCAAAATTAACTATTTTTTGCACAACATTCATTTTGGAACCAATGTGATTATCTCGGGAATTACGCCTTTTGAGTAATGTACCGGTTGGTTTCAGAGCGGCTTGCATCAAATTTAAATATTTTTTCCCGAACATTCATTTTGGAACCAAAGTGATTTTCTCGGCGAGTCAAGCATTTTGAGTAATGTGCAGGTTGGTTTCAGAGCGGCTTGCATCAAAATTAAATATTTTTTGCCGAACATTCATTTTGGAACCAAAATGACTTTCCCGGCGAGTAAAGCATTTTGAGTAATGTGCAGGTTGGTTTCAGAGCGGCTTGCATCAAAATTAACTATTTTTTGCCGAACATTCATTTTGAAAAAAAGTGATTTCCTCGGCGATTTAAGCATTTTGAGTAATGTGCAGGTTGGTTTCAGAGCGGCTTGCATCAAAATTAACTATTTTTTGCACATCATTCATTTTGGAACCAGTGTGATTATCTCGGGAATTACGCCTTTTGAGTAATGTACCGGTTGGTTTCAGAGCGGCTTGCATCAAAATTATCTATTTTTTAAGCAACATTCATTTTGGAACCATTGTGATTATCTCGGGGAGTTACGCATTTTGAGTAATGTGCAGGTTGGTTTCAGAGCGGCTTGCATCAAAATTAAATATCTTTTGCCGAACATTCATTTTGGAACCAACGTGATTTTCTCGGCGAGTTAAGCATTTTGAGTAATGTGCAGGTTGGTTTCAGAGCGGCTTGCATCAAAATTAACTATTTTTTGCACAACATTCATTTTGGAACCAATGTGATTATCTCGGGAATTACGCCTTTTGAGTAATGTACCGGTTGGTTTCAGAGCGGCTTGCATCAAATTTAAATATTTTTTCCCGAACATTCATTTTGGAACCAAAGTGATTTTCTCGGCGAGTCAAGCATTTTGAGTAATGTGCAGGTTGGTTTCAGAGCGGCTTGCATCAAAATTAAATATTTTTTGCCGAACATTCATTTTGGAACCAAAATTACTTTCTCGGCGAGTAAAGCATTTTGAGTAATGTGCAGGTTGGTTTCAGAGCGGCTTGAATCAAAATTAACTATTTTATGCCGAACATTCATTATGGAAAAAAGTGATTTTCTCCGCCAGGTAACATTTTGAGTAATTTGCCATTTGGTTTCAGAGCGGCTTGCATCAAAATTAACTATTTTTTGCCGAACATTCATTTTGGAACCAAGGTGATTTTCTCGGCCAGTCAAGCATTTTGAGTAATGTGCAGGTTTGTTGCAGAGCGGCTTGCATCAAAATTAACTATTTTTTGCCGAACATTCATTTTGGAAAAAAGTGATTTCCTCGGCGATTTAAGCATTTTGAGTAATTTGCCAGTTGGCTTCAGAGCGGCTTGCATCAAAATTAACTATATTTTGCGCAACATTCAGTTTGGAACCAATGTGATTATCTCGGCCAGGTAACATTTTGAGTAATTTGCCATTTGGTTTCAGAGCGGCTTGCATCAAAATTATCTATTTTTTGCCGAACATTCATTTTGGAAAAAAGTGATTTCCTCGGCGAGATAAGCATTTTGAGTAATTTGGCAGTTGGTTTCTGAGCGGCTTGCATTAAAATTAACTATTTTTTGCCGAACATTCATTTTCGAGATAAAGTGATATTCTCGGCGTGTTGAGCATTTTGGAAAAAAGTGATTTCCACGGCGAGTTAAGCATTTTGAGTAATTTGCCAGTTGGTTTCAGAGCGGCTTGCATCAAAATTAACTATTTTTTGCCGAACATTCATTTTGGAACCAAAGTGATTTTCTTGGCCAGTCAAGCATTTTGAGTAATGTGCAGGTTGGTTTCAGAGCGGCTTGCATCAAAATTAACTATTTTTTGTCGAACATTCATTTTGGAAAAAAGTGATTTCCTCGGCGATTTAAGCATTTTGAGTAATTTGCCAGTTGGTTTCAGAGCAGCTTGCATCAAAATTAACTATTTTTTGCGCAACAATCATTTTGGAACCAATATGATTATCTCGGGGAGTTCCGCATTTTGAGTAATGTGCAGGTTGGTTTCAGAGCTGCTTGCACCAAAATTAAATATCTTTTGCCGAACATTCCTTTTGGAACCAAAGTGATTTTCTCGGCGTGTTCCGTATTTTCAGTAAGGTGCAGGTTGATGTCAGAGCAGCTTGCATCAAAATTAAATATGTTTTGCGAACATTCAATTTGGAACCAAAGTGATATTCTCGGCGCGTCAAGCATTTTGAGTAATGTGCATGTTGGTTTCAGAGCGGCTTGCATCAAAATTAAATATTTTTTGCCGAACATTCATTTTGGAAAAAAGTGATTTCCTCGGCGATTTAAGCATTTTCAGTAATTTGCCAGTTGGTTTCAGAGCGGCTTGCATCAAAATTAACTATTTTTTGCGCAACATTCATTTTGGAATGAAAGTGATTTTCTCGGCTGGTCAAGCATTTTGAGTAATGTGCAGGTTGGTTTCCAGAGCTGCTTGCATCAAAATTAAATATTTTTTGCCGAAAATTCATTTTGGAACCAAAGTGATTTTCTCGGCGAGTCAAGCATTTTGAGTAATGTGCAGGTTCGTTTCAGAGCGGCTTGCATCAAAATTAACTATTTTTTGCCGAACATTCATTCTGGAAAAAAAGTGATTTCTCGGCAAGTTCACATTTTGAGTAATTTGCCATTTGGTTTCAGAGCGGCTTGCATCAAAATTAACTATTTTTTGCCGAACATTCATTTTAGAACCAAAGTGATTTTCTCGGCGAGTTACGTATTTTGAGTAAGGTGCAGGTTGGTTTCAGAGCGGCTTGCATCAAAATTAAATATCTTTTGCCGAACATTCATTTTGGAACGAAAGTGATTTTCTCGGCGAGTTAAGCATTTTGTGTAATGTGCAGGTTGGTTTCAGAGCGGCTTGCATTAAAATTAACTATTTTCTGCGCAACATTCATTTTGGAACCAATGTGATTATCTCGGGGAGATACGCATTTAGAGTATTGTGCCGTTTGGTTTCAGAGCGGGTTGCATCAAAATTAAATATTTTTTGCCCAACATTCATTTTGGAACCAAAGTGATTATCTCGGCGAGTTAAGCATTTTGAGTAATGTACAGGTTGGTTTCAGAGAGGCTTGCATCAAAATTAACTATTTTTTGCCGAACATTCATTTTGGAACCAAATTGATTATCTCGGCGAGTCAAGCATTTTGAGTAATGTGCAGGTTGGTTTCAGAGCGGCTTGCATCAAAATGAAATATTTTTTGCCGAACACTCATTTTGGAACCAAAGTGATTTTCTCGGCGAGTTCCGTATTTTGAGTAATGTGCCGCTTGGTTTCAGAGCGGCTTGCATCAAAATTAAATATTTTTTGCGAACATTCATTTAGGAACCAAAGTGATTTTCTCGGCCTGTCAAGCATTTTGAGTAATGTGCAGGTTCGTTTCAGAGCGGCTTGCATCAAAATTAACTATTTTTTGCCGAACATTCATTTTGGAATCAAAGTGATTTTCTCGGCCAGTCAAGCATTTTGAGTAATGTGCAGGTTCGTTTCAGAGCGGCTTGCATCAAAATTAACTATTTTTTGCCGAACATTCATTCTGGAAAAAAAGTGATTTCTCGGCAAGTTCACATTTTGAGTAATTTGCCATTTGGTTTCAGAGCGGCTTGCATCAAAATTAACTATTTTTTGCCGAACATTCATTTTGGAAAAAAGTGATTTCCTCGACGAGTTAAGCATTTTGAGTAATGTGCAGGTTGGTTTCAGAGCGGCTTGCATCAAAATTAACTATTTTTTGCCGAACATTCATTTTGGAATCAAAGTGATTTTCTCGGCCAGTCAAGCATTTTGAGTAATGTGCAGGTTCGTTTCAGAGCGGCTTGCATCAAAATTAACTATTTTTTGCCGAACATTCATTCTGGAAAAAAAGTGATTTCTCGGCAAGTTCACATTTTGAGTAATTTGCCATTTGGTTTCAGAGCGGCTTGCATCAAAATTAACTATTTTTTGCCGAACATTCATTTTGGAAAAAAGTGATTTCCTCGACGAGTTAAGCATTTTGAGTAATGTGCAGGTTGGTTTCAGAGCGGCTTGCATCAAAATTAACTATTTTTTGCCGAACATTCATTTTAGAACCAAAGTGATTTTCTCGGCGAGTTGCGTATTTTGAGTAAGGTGCAGGTTGGTTTCAGAGCGGCTTGCATCAAAATTAACTATTTTTTGCCGAACATTCATTTTAGAACCAAAGTGATTTTCTCGGCGAGTTACGTATTTTGAGTAAGGTGCAGGTTGGTTTCAGAGCGGCTTGCATCAAAATTAAATATCTTTTGCCGAACATTCATTTTGGAACGAAAGTGATTTTCTCGGCGAGTTAAGCATTTTGTGTAATGTGCAGGTTGGTTTCAGAGCGGCTTGCATTAAAATTAACTATTTTCTGCGCAACATTCATTTTGGAACCAATGTAATTATCTCGGGGAGTTACGCATTTTGAGTATTGTGCCGTTTGGTTTCAGAGCGGGTTGCATCAAAATTAAATATTTTTTGCCCAACATTCATTTTGGAACCAAAGTGATTATCTCGGCGAGTTAAGCATTTTAAGTAATGTACAGGTTGGTTTCAGAGAGGCTTGCATCAAAATTAACTATTTTTTGCCGTACATTCATTCTCGAGAAAAAGTGATTTTCTCGGCGAGTTGAGCATTTTGAGTAATTTGGCAGTCGGTTTCAGTGCGGCTTGCATTAAAATTAACTATTTTTTGCCGAACATTCATTTTGGAAAAAAGTGATTTCCTCGGCGAGTTAAGCATTTTGAGTAATTTGCCAGTTGGTTTCAGAGCGGCTTGCATTAAAATTAACTATTTTTTGCCGAACATTCATTTTGGAACCAAATTGATTATCTCGGCGAGTCAAGCATTTTGAGTAATGTGCAGGTTGGTTTCAGAGCGGCTTGCATCAAAATGAAATATTTTTTGCCGAACACTCATTTTGGAACCAAAGTGATTTTCTCGGCGAGTTCCGTATTTTGAGTAATGTGCCGCTTGGTTTCAGAGCGGCTTGCATCAAAATTAAATATTTTTTGCGAACATTCATTTTGGAACCAAAGTGATTTTCTCGGCCAGTCAAGCATTTTGAGTAATGTGCAGGTTCGTTTCAGAGCGGCTTGCATCAAAATTAACTATTTTTTGCCGAACATTCATTTTGGAATCAAAGTGATTTTCTCGGCCAGTCAAGCATTTTGAGTAATGTGCAGGTTCGTTTCAGAGCGGCTTGCATCAAAATTAACTATTTTTTGCCGAACATTCATTCTGGAAAAAAAGTGATTTCTCGGCCAGTTAACATTTTGAGTAATTTGCCATTTGGTTTCAGAGCGGCTTGCATCAAAATTAACTATTTTTTCCCCAACATTCATTTTGGAAAAAAGTGATTTCCTCGGCGAGTTAAGCATTTTGAGTAATTTGCCAGTTGGTTTCAGAGCGGCTTGCATCAAAATTAACTATTTTTTGCGCAACATTCATTTTGGAACCAATGTGATTATCTCGGGGAGTTACGTATTTTGAGTAAGGTGCAGGTTGGTGTCAGAGCGGCTTGCATCAAAATTAAATATTTTTTGCCGAACATTCATTTTGGAACCAAAGTGATTTTCTCGGCGAGTTAAGCATTTTGAGTAATGTGCAGGTTGGTTTCAGAGCGGCTTGCATCAAAATTAACTATTTTTTACCGAACAGTCATTTCGGAATAAAGTGATTTCCTCGGCGAGTTAAGCATTTTGAGTAATTTGCCAGTTGGATTCAGAGCGGCTTGCATCAAAATTATCTATTTTTTGCACAACATTCATTTTGGAACTAATGTGACTATCTCGGGGAGTTACGCATTTTGATTAATGTGCGGGTTGGTTTCAGAGCGGCTTGCATCAAAATTAAATATTTTTTCACGAACATTCAATTTGGAACCAAAGTGATTTTCTCAGCGAGTCAAGCATTTTGAGTAATGTGGAGGTTGGTTTCAGAGCGGCTTGCATCAAAATCAACTATTTTTTGCCGAATATTCATTTTGGAAAAAAGTGATTTCCTCGGCGATTTAAGCATTTTGAGTAATTTGCCAGTTGGTTTCAGAGCGGCTTGCATCAAAATTATCTATTTTTTGCACAACATTCATTTTGGAACTAATGTGACTATCTCGGGGAGTTACGCATTTTGATTAATGTGCCGGTTGGTTTCAGAGCGGCTTGCATCAAAATTAAATATTTTTTCCCGAACATACATTTTGGAAAAAAAGTGATTTTCTCGGCGAGTTGAGCATTTTGAGTAATTTGCCAGTTAGTTTCAGAGCGGCTTGCATCAAAATTAACTATTTTTTGCACAACATTCATTTTGGAACCAATGTGATTTTCTCGGCGAATTAAGCATTTTGAGTAATTTGCCAGTTGGTTTCAGAGCGGCTTGCATCAAAATTATCTATTTTTTGCACAACATTCATTTTGGAACCAAAGTGATTATCTCGGAGGGTTCAGCATTCTCAGAGGAGAGAATGTTTCTCACTGGGAGTTAATGTATCTCACTGGGGAGTGAATGTTTCTCATTGAGTACTGAATGTTTCTCACTGGGGAGTGAATGTTTCTCATTTGGGAGTGAATGTTTTACATTGATGAGTGAATGTTTCTCACTGGGGAGTGAATGTTTCTCACTGGGGAGTGAATGTTTCTCACTGGGGAGTGAATGTTTCTCACTGGGGAGGGATTGTTTCTCACTCGGGAGTGAATGTTTCTCGCTCGGGAGTGAATGTTTCTCGCTCGGGAGTGAAAGTTTATCAGTGGATGTTTGTCAGTGGGGATCGAATGTTTCTCATTGGGGAGTGAATATTTCTCATTGGGGAGTGAATGGTTCTCACTCGGGAGTGAATGTTTCTCACTCGGGAGTGAAAGTTTCTCGCTGGGGAGTGAAAGTTTCTCACTGGGGAGTGAATGTTTCTCACTAGGGAGTGAATGTTTCTCATTGAGTTCTGAATGTTTCTCACTGGGGAGTGAATGTTTCTCATTGGGGAGTGAATGTTTTTCATTAGGGAGAGAATGTTTCCCATTGGGGAGTGAATGTTTCTCACTGCGGAGGGAATGTTTCTCAGTGGGGAGGGAATGTTTCTCACTGCGGAGGGTATTTCTCTCACTGGGGAGTGAATGTTTCTTACTGGGGAGTGAATGTTTCTCTGGGGAGCGTATGTTTCTCATTGGGGAGCAAATATTTCTCATTGGGGAGCGAATGTTTCACTGGGGAGCGAATGTTTCTCACTGGGGAGTGAATGCCTCTCACTGGGGAGGGTATGTTTTCATTGGGGAGCGAAACCAACCTGCACATTACTCAAAATGCTTAACTCGCCGAGAAAATCACTTTTTTCCAAAATGAATTTTTTGCAAAAAAAGTTAATTTTGATGCAAGCCGCTCTGAAACCAACCTGCACATTACTGAAAATGCGTAACTCCCCGAGATAATCACTTTGGTTCCAAAATGAATGTTGTGCAAAAAATAGTTAATTTTGATGCAAGCCGCTATGAAACCAACTGGGAAATTACTCAAAATTCTCAACTCTTGGAGAAAAACTCTTGGGCGGCCCTTAGCTTTGGACCCAATAATTCTGCAGGTTTCGAATACAGCCTTCGATTTTAGCCAATAAAGGGGCGGGTGCCTTGATGGGTGCTTTAGCCTGAGCGGTCATTGACCGTGGCTATTTGGGCTTCCTGGGTGAAGGGATTGGAGCCGATGAGTCTGTATCTGATACCATTAGAATGCAAATCGGCTGGGGGGTTTCGATAGTGTCTGGTTATCTAGTGGCCAATGTACACTTAACCTCTGAGTTCGTCTGGATCCTGCATTGGCTATATTTCCCGTGATTCTTTGCAAGTGGCCATACTTCCCTTTGTAAGTGGCCATCCCAGATGGCTACACCGCTCAGAGACATCCAGGACCCTGGCACCAGGGAGTAGAGTGGTTCAGGTTTGTGGACTGGGTCAAATTATTGTATAAGACACTGAAGGCAAGCGTCCTAGCTAATCTAGTCAGCTCTGAGTACTTTGTGTTGCAGCGTGGGACGAAGCAGGGGTGCCCACTCTCTCCATTACTCTGGGACCCTGGCGAATCATACCCGTAAGTTCTGTGGAAGAGGGGTTCCCGATGAGGTAGAAGCTGTTCTTTGACTTCTTTAAAACATAACATACTAATACGTCAGCGGAAGGGGGTCTTGTTTTCTCTAATTTTTCTTTGTTAAGGGAATGGGGGTGGAAGTTTATACTGGATAAAAAAGTGTGTTTTGGGGGGGGGGGGGGGGAAATGAGGGAATGTGTATATCTTATCTGATATCTATGTTAGATATCTTATTACATTGTTGTTTGTTTCATAGAATTATAGAATTTACAGGAGGCCATTCGGCCCATGAATCTTTCTGTTTTTGTAAATATTTGAAAATACCCACAATAAAGTAAAAGCTACAAAAAGTGGAATCCCGTTGCAATTTTTTCATTTGTGTTGTTCCATAAATTTGGTTATTTGGATTTTCCATTTCCCCCGCACAGATTGTAACAGCACACAACAACAATACACAGACCCAACCAGATTGTGTCCTACACACAGACCCAGCCAGACAGTATTCTGGAACCAAATGAGGAACTAATGTTAAGTCCCCCATAATTCTGTAAAGAAAAATAGTCATGAAGATCCATTGCAAGGGATTTTTAATGAAAGATTTACACATGGAACTTTGCCTCAGCTTGTGAAGATTGCACTGTGAGGGTCTCACGGTTATGGTGATCCAGGAGACAGGGTCCCTTGGTGTGGTGAAGATTGAGTAGTGCATGTTTCTGCGCTGTGGTGATTGAGGAAACAGGATCCATCAGCCATGTTAAAGCCCTTGGATTGGAGACAAGTGTAGAAGATACACACAGTTGCTCATCTCTCATTACCTGTGGAACATGAATGTGACAAATATAAACATTGTTAATCCTTAGTAATTGGTCACAACCAGAACAAGACATGGCAGCACCTTTCCCCGCTCCTCTCACCCCAACACGATGACTGTGTCCACCCCCATCCGCCCACTGGAGTTTAGATGAGTAAGAGGCAACTTGATTGAAGCATAGAAGATCCTGATGGTTTTTGCGAGTGTGGATGTGGAGAGAATGTTTCCTCTTGTGGAAAATCTTGAACAAGTCACAGTTTAAAAGTAAGGGGTCGCTCATTTAAGATGGAGACGAGAACTTTTTTTCTCAGAGGGTCGTGAGTCTCTGGAACTCTCTTCCACAAAAGGCAGTGGAAGCAGAGTCTTTAAATATTTTTAAGGCAGAGTTAGATAGTTTCTTGATTAACAGGGATAGGCAGGATGCGGCTCGAGGGGCTGAATGGCCTACTCCTGCTACTTGTTTGTATGTTTGTAAAATGTGCGACTTGAAGCATGATGCAGGAGAGAAGACCTCAGGTTCTCGGGGCATTAGGACCAGTTTTGGGGCAGGAAGTGCCAATACTAATAACTGTAGTGTCTTTAACCAATGTACTTCTGGTAAAAGGTGTTTTAAGTCTTATGGACGTTCAAAGGAAAGCTTAAACGATTACTTAGTGTTATATTATTTGGGGGTTGTATTTGAATTAATGGTTGCTAAGATGTTCACTGTATGTTTTAAAAAGGTTAACTTGAGTTCATAGAATAAACATTGTTTTGCTTTAAAAAATATTTTTCCATTTCTGCTGTACCACAATCTTTAAAAGTTGTGAGTCAGGTGAACTCCATGACATACTTTGGGGTTCTCTAAACCCTGGCCCATAAAAGAATTGGGGGCTCGTCCGGGATAAAAGTCTATCTATTGGATTGGCTTAGTTAACTTAAAGACAGTGAGGGGTGAACATATTGTGGGTGCTTTTCAGGTGTGGTATTTGAGTTTAAGTAGGGAGTGTGTTGGGAACAATGGCTCTTTTAGAGGCTCTGATGTTTTTGGTTGTGGAGACGGTCACACGCAGTACCTTACGGACAGAGACTAAAAGCAGACTGTTAGATTTGCCAAAAAGATTGCAATTAACATTACCTGACAAAATGCGAAAAGATGAGGTAATTATGGCGGTGGCTAGGCATTTAAAGTTGCCAACGATACAGTTTGACTCATTGCGAATGGCAAAAATTCAGTTACAAATTAAACAAATGGAACACGAGTACGTATTAAAGCAGCTTGAATACGAAAGAGAGAGAGAGGAAAAAGAGAGCGAAGAAAGGAAAACAGAAAGAATAGCCCTAGCAGAACAAAAAGGAAAGAGAAAGGGAGATACAGATCAGGGAAAAAGAGAAAGAGAGAGAGTTTGAACTTCAGAAAATGGGCATGAAACATGACAGTGAGTTAAAATTGGCAGACGTAAAGAGAAACGTAAGTTGGTTGATAGTGATGAGGATAGTCAAAGTCGAAGGCTTGGTGGGGATCTATTTAAATATGTCCAAGCATTGCCAAGGTATGATGAGATGGAGGTTTAAGCCTTTTTCATTTGATTTGAGAAGGTGGCTAAACAAATGAAATGGCCACAGGACATGTGGGTGTTACTGATTCAAACAAAGCTGGTAGGTAGGGCTCGAGAAGTATTTGCATCACTACCGGAGGAGGTATCTGAGACGTATGAGGAGGTGCAAAAATCCATCTTAAGTGCATATGAACTAGTGCCTGAAGCCAGACAAAGGTTTAGAAATCTCAGGAAAGAATTTGGTCAAACATACATGGAGTTTGAAAGGCAGAGTAATTTTGATAGGTGGATAAGGGCTTTGAAAATAGACCAAACGTATGAAGCTCTCAGAGAAATTATACTTTTGGAGGAATTTAAAAATTCAATTCAAGATGTAGTGAGAATTCATGTGGAAGAGCAGAGGGTTAAAACTGCGAGATTAGCGGCAGAAATGACAGATGATTATAAATTAGTTCGTAAATCAAAGTTGGTTTCCTTCACCAGTTTCAGCCTGTGAGGGATAGAAACTGGGGACATGAGAAATACTCAAGTGGTGAAGGTAAAGGTGATCTGATGGGAGATAATAAGGAGAGTGTACCTCAGATTTTAAAATAAATCCAGGAGGGTGGAAAATAAATGAAACGTTTCAAATGTTTTCACTGTAATAAACTAGGCCATGTAAAGTCACAGTGTTGGTGGTTGAAGGAAAGCACTGGGAAGGCTGATGTGGTAAAATAGAATAAGACAGTGGGGTTTGTTAGAGTGGAAAAGGAAAGCCCAAGGGAAGCGAAAGAAGTGCAAACGATTGTACAGCCTGTTCAAGAAGTAATTGTTAAGAAGGTGCCAGATGTATGTCAAGAATTTACTCGTGTGGGTAAAGTTTATTCATGTGTATCAGGAAGAGCAGGTAAAGAAGTCACAATTTTAAGAGATACAGGGACTAATCAATCTTTAATGGTAAGAGATGAGGAAGTATGTCGTTTGAGAAGAATGTTGCCAGAAAAGGTGGTGATATGTGGAATTCAGGGTGAGAGGAGTAGCGTTCCCTTATATAAGGTAAGGTTGGAAAGTCCAGTGAAGAGTGGTGAAGTGGTAGTAGGAGTAATAGATAAACTATCTTTTCCAGGAATACAGTTTATCTTGAGTAATGACATAGCTGGATCGCAGGTGGGAGTGATGCCTACTGTGGTTGATAAGCCAGTGGAAAATCAGTCAACTGAAGTGTTGGATGACGAATATACTGGGATTTTTCTGGATTGTGTAGTAACAAGGTCGCAAAGTCACAGGTTAAGACAAGAGGAGAAATCAAAGAGTGAAGATGAAGTTGAAGTGCAATTATCAGAAACGATTTTTGATCAGATGGTTGAAAAAGAACAAAAACAGGTGGAGGATGAGGTGGATATTTTTAGTTCAGGAAAATTGGCGGAGTTACAACAGAAAGATGTAGAAATAAAACAGATACATCAGAAAGCATATACGAAAGAGGAATCTGAGAGTATACCAGAGTGTTATTACAGTAAAAATGATGTCTTGATGAGAAAATGAAGACCTGTACATATGCAGGCGGATGAAAAGTGGGCAGAAGTTCATCAAGTAGTATTGCCGGTAGGGTATAGAAAGGAGGTGTTGCGAGTTGCACATGAGGTACCAGTGGGAGGTCATTTGGGAATAAGGAAAACTCAAGCTAAAATCCAGAAACATTTTTATTGGCCTGGACTACATAAAGATGTAGTTAAATTTTGTCAATCATGTCACACATGTCAAGTGATAGGGAAACCTCAAGCAGTTGTAAAACCAGCGCCCTTAATACCCATTCCAGCATTTGAGGAACCTTTTACAACGGTCCTAATCGATTGCGTAGGACTGCTTCCTAAAACAAAAAGTGGAAATCAACATCTTTTGACTGTAATGGATGTGTCTACGAGGTTTCCAGAGGCCATTCCAGTGCGTAATATTACAGCTAAAAGGATTGTGGAGCAGTTACTTAAATTCTATACTAGATATGGACTACCCACAGAAATACAATCGGATCAAGGAACAAATTTTACTTCAAAAGTTATTCAAACAAGTTATGGATAGCTTCGGAATAAAACAATTTAAATCAACTGAGTACCATCCAGAATCGCAGGGAGAGTTAGAAAGGTGGCATCAGACATTAAAGACAATGTTGAGGGCATATTGTCAAGATTATCCAGAGGATTGGGATAAAGGAATCCCATTCGTATTGTTTGCAATTAGGGATGCGCCTAATGAGTCTACCAAATTCAGTCCTTTTGAACTAATTTTTGGTCATGAGGTAAGAGGACCACTTAAATTGATTAAGGAAAAATTGGTGGGTGAGAAATCGGAAATTACACTATTGGATTACATGTCAAATTTTAGGCAACAATTAAATAGAGCAGCTGAATTGGCTGGACAACATTTGAAAGTTGCATAAAATGTGATGAAACGGGTAGCGGACAAGAAATCCAAAGTTCGTAGTTTTGCCAGTGGGGATAAAGTTTGTGTTTTTACCAGTGGTAGGGGCGCCTATAAAAGCTAGGTTTTGTGGACCGTATTGATTGAAAGGAAATTAAGTGAGGTGAAAACACCAGATAGAAGGAAGACTCACCGAGTATGTCATGTGAATATGTTTAAAAGTTACTTTGAAAGGGAAGGAGAGAAAAAGGAGGTTTTAATGATTCTAACTCAAAGTGACGAACCAAATCCAGATGACTGTGAATTTGACATACCTCAAATTAAAATAGAAAATGAGGATGTTCTTAAAAAATTGGGATGAATTGTTAAGTTACCTTCCAGAGGAAAAGCGAACTGACCTGAAAGAGTTATTGATATCACAAGGGCAAGTTTGTAGAGATAAATTGGGAAGTACTATAATGGCTATACATGATGTAGATGTGGGAAATGCTGTTCCTATCAAACAACATCTATATAGACTTAATCCTTAATTGAGAGTATGCTGAAGAATGGCATAATTGAAGTGGGTTGCAGCCAATGGAGCTCATCCACAGTGATGGTACCTAAACAAGACGGTACCCAACTATCGAAAGGTGAATGCAGTTACAAGAACGGACTTTTATCCTATCCCACGTTTGAAGGATTGCATTGAGAAAGTGGGACAATCTGCTTTTATTTTTAACTTCCAGACATGGAAAGAACATTTAAAACATCGTATGAAGTTCTTCGATCGATTTCAGGTGGCGGATTTGGTGATGAACCTAGCCGAAAGTGAATTTGGAGAAGCCCGAATCACTTTCCTTGCGGAGTTTCCGATACCCTCAAGACGAAGGGAAATAATGCGATTTCTGAGCATGAATGGATTTGATCGAACAGCTGTGCAAAGGATTTGTGGCGTGATTACTCCACTGATGGACTTGCTAAAGAAATCTAAAAAATTTCAATGGAGAGCGGACTTTCAACAGGCATTTGACTGCCTGAAAGCTGTGATCACCAATGTTCCTGTATTGGAGAATTGCAAGGGGCTCTGTGGTCAGATTGAACTAAAGTATCTGATTCTGAAGAGAAATGCCGAGGAGTAGAGGAATGGATGGATTGTGCAGAGACTTTGTTCAAGGAGACTGTCAATCGAGAAGGATTTCGGTTGGAGGAAGAAGAGCAAAGCCAAATGGACTATATTATTAAACCTGTTTGAGTGTGTTGTTTTCTTTCAATGAAAATGTATATTTACTGTGTGTATTTCTTCGTGGATGGTGCAGAAGTGAAAAATGAAATCTTCTTGAAGTTGGTTTATTTATTTTTCTTGGGGGGAGGTGTCATGTGAGAGTACTTTTAAGACATGGATGTTTAAGCAATGTACCTTTAAGAAAACAGTGATGTCAGAGAGTGGGTGGGGCTGAGGTCAGGTCAGCCATTTTGCAGTTTAGTTTTGCAGTTTCAGTTTTGAAAAGAGCTGGGTGTGTGTCTGTGTTTTGCAGTGAACTGGATCATTTGGGTGATTTAAACTTATAATAGTGAAACCTTTAACCTTATGTAAGAGATCCAATGTTTATTTAAGATGTTAAGTTGAGTTCGTGGAATAAACAAAGTTTTGTGTTTAAAAACCCACGTGTTCATAATTGTAATCCCACACCTAGGGAAAAGCAACAAAAACATTAAAGGGTGAGGTTGGTTGAACCCCATGATACATTTTGGGGTTCTGAAAACGCCTCCCCATAACAGTGTTTATTACTGCAGTGATGTCAGAGAGTGGGTGGAGCTGGGCCGTCTGTCAGCTTTTTACTTTCGTTTTAGGTTGTTTGCTGCAGGGTGTGTTTTAGTTTCGTTTTCAGAGCTGGATAGCTGCAGTCACAGCCAGAAGGTGTATTAGAGTCTCTCGCTGTAATCTAAAGACTGTAAATCGATCCTGCTGATTTAAAACTAATAACAATAGTGACTTTAACCTGATGTGTTTCTAAAAGATGTTTTAAGTCTTATGGATGTTAAAAGGAAATCTTAAAGGATTACTTAGTGTTGCATTCTTTGGGGGCTGTATTTGAATTAATGGTGGCTAAGATGTTCACTGTATGTTTTAAAAAGGTTAACTTGAGTTCATAGAATAAATATTGTTTTGCTTTTAAAAAATACATTTTCTGCTGTACCACACCTGTAGAGTGGGCCGTATGCTCCCCATACCACAATCTATTAAAAGTTGTGGGTCAGGTGAATTCCATGATACACTTTGGGGTTCTCTAAACCCTGGCCCATAAACACTACCTTGTGAGAGTAAAATCCGAAGCAAAGTGTTTTCTATACTGGAATTGGAAGGGTTAGACTCAGAAGACGGTCTGGAGGCTCTATTACGTTTTATGGATACGATTTATCAAAAGGATGACTTGTTAAGTGCGTATGAAGCCTGGTCAGAATTCGATAAGATTCCAGAAAACAGGGGATATCTCTATTGAAGACTATATAATGGAATTTAGCAGACGATACAGAAGGCTGCACAAATACCATCTGGAATTTCCACAATCTGTGTTGGCATTTAAGTTACTGGACTGTGCCAATATGGGCTTCTGTTTTTGACAGGAGTTAAGTTTGCGGATAATGATACCTTATTTGACCAGATGATAGAGGCCTTAAAGAAGTTCCTGGGGAAACATTCAATTCCTATGGCTCTTATGTCACAAATGGGTCAGTCAGATTTTGGAAGATACACTACTGACAGGATCGTACGGCTACGAACAGGTTATGAGAAAATAGAAGGAGATCGGGACCCGGAAACTATGAGGACAGAAACCCATTTAAAATCTATAATAGGAGGGGGGACATGGAGAATGGAAATAGGAAAATGAACCCCAGAAATGCCCGGGGTATGAGAAATCAATGTTTTCTGTGTGATTCTCAATACCATTGTGCTTTCAACTGTCCAACAGCTGACTGTTCATGTGCGGGGCGCAGTGGTTGCTGGTTAAGTGTTGTATTTTTTACCTGTATTTAAGTTGGGCGGTTCCTAAACCCTAGACATTAGATGCCGGGGTTTAGATATTTCAGTAAGCTCAGGGAATGTGGTAAAAGAGGGGGAGGGGTGGCATTGTTAGTCAAGGACAGTATTACGGTGGCAGAAAGGAAGTTTGATGAGGACTCGTCTACTGAGGCATTATGGGCTGAGGTTAGAAACAGGAAAGGAGAGGTCACCCTGTTAGGGGTTTTCTATAGGCCTCTGAAAAGTTCCAGAGATGTAGAGGAAAGGATTGCAAAAATGATTCTGGATAGGAGCGAAAGCAACAGGGTAGTTGTTATGGGGGACTTTAACTTTCCAAATAGTGACTGGAAACGCTATAGTTCGAGTTCTTTAGATGGGTCCGTTTTTGTCCAATGTGTGCAGGAGAGTTTCCTGACACAGTATGTAGATAGGCCAACGAGAGGCGAGGCCATATTGGATTTAGTACTGGGTAATGAACCAGGACAGGTGTTAGATTTGGAGGTAGGTGAGCACTTTGGTGATTGTGACCACAATTCGATTATGTTTACTTTAGTGATGGAAGGGGATAGGTAAATACCGCAGGGCAAGAGTTATATCTGGGGGAAAGGCAATTATGATGCGATGAGGCAAGACTTAGGATGCATCGGATGGAGAGGAAAACTGCAGGGGATGGGCACAATGGAAATGTGTAGCTTGTTCAAGGAACAGCTACTGCGTGTCCTTGATAAGTACGTACCTGTCAGGCAGGGAGGAAGTGGTCGAGCAAGGGAACCGTGGTTTACTAAAGCAGTCAAAACACTTGTCAAGAGGAAGAAGGAGGCTTATGTAAAGATGAGACATGAAGGTTCAGTTAGGGCGCTCGAGAGTTACAAGTTAGTTAGGAAGGACCTAAAGAGAAAGCTAAGAAGAGCCAGGAGGGGACATGAGAAGTCTTTGGTAGGTAGGATCAAGGATGACCCTAAAGCTTTCTATAGATATGTCAGGAACAAACAAATGACTAGGGTAAGAGTAGGGCCAGTCAAGGACAATAGTGGGAAGTTGTGCTTGGAGTCCAAGGAGATAAGAGAGGTGCTAAATGAATATCTTTTGTCAGTATTCACACAGGAAAAAGACAATGTTGTCGAGGAGAATACTGAGATTCAGGCTACTAGATTAGAAGGGCTTGAGGTTCATAAGGAGGAGGTGTTAGCAATTCTGGAAAGTGTGAAAATAGATAAGTCCCCTGGTTCGGATGGGATTTATCCTAGGCTTCTCTGGGAAGCTAGGGAGGAGATTGCTGAGCCTCTGGCTTTGATCTTTAAGTCATCTTTGTCTACAGGAATAGTGCCAGAAGACTGGAGGATAGCAAATGTTGTCCCCTTGTTCAAGAAGGGAAGTAGAGACAACCCAGGTAACTATAGACCAGTGAGCCTTACTTCTTTACGCAAAGAGTAGTGAGGCCGTGGAATGCCCTACCTGCTACAGTAGTGAACTCGCCAACATTGAGGGCATTTAAAAGTTTATTGGATAAACATATGGATGATAATGGCATAGTGTAGGTTGGATGGCTTTTGTTTCGGTGCAACATCGTGGGCCGAAGGGCCTGTACTGCGCTGTATTGTTCTATGTTCTATGTTGTGGGCAAAATCTTCGAAAGGTTTATAAGAGATAGGATGTATAATCATCTGGAAAGGAATAATTTGATTAGAGATAGTCAAAACGGTTTTGTGAAGGGTAGGTTGTGCCTCACAAACCTTATTGAGTTCTTTGAGAAGGTGACCAAACAGGTGGATGAGGGTAAAGCAGTTGATGTGGTGTATATGAATTTCAGTAAAGCGTTTGATAAGGTTCCCCATGGTAGGCTACTGCAGAAAATACAGAGGCATGGGATTCAGGGTGATTTACCAGTTTGGATCAGAAATTGGCTGGCTGGAAGAAGACAAAGGGTGGTGGTTGATGGGAAATGTTCAGACTGGAGTCCAGTTACTAGTGGTGTACCACAAGGATCTGATTTGGGGCCACTGCTGTTTGTCATTTTTATGAATGACCTGAGGAGGGCGTAGAAGGATGGGTGAGTAAATTTGCAGATGACACTAAAGTCGGTGGAGTTGTGGACAGTGTGGAAGGATGTTACAAGTTACAGAGGGACATAGATAAGCTGCAGCGCTGGGCTGAGAGGTGGCAAATGGAGTTTAATGCAGAAAAGTGTGAGGTGATTCATTTTGGAACGAATAACAGGAAGACAGAGTACTGGGCTAATGGTAAGATTCTTGGCAGTGTGGATGAGCAGAGAGATCTCGGTGTCCATGTACATAGATCCCTGAAAGTTGCCACCCAGGTTGAGAGGGTTGTTAAGAAGGCATACGGTGTGTTAGCTTTTATTGGTAGAGGGATTGAGTTTCGGAGCCATGAGGTCATGTTGCAGCTGTATAAAACTTTGGTGTGGCCGCATTTGGAGTATTGCGTGCAATTCTGGTCACTGCATTATAGGAAGGATGTGGAAGCATTGGAAAGGGTGCAGAGGAGATTTACCAGAATGTTGCCTGGTATGGAGGGAAGATCTTATGAGGAAAGGCTGAGGGACTTGAAGCTGTTTTCGTTAGAGAGAAGAAGGTTCAGAGGTGACTTAATTGAGGCATGCAAGATGATCAGAGGATTGGATAGGGTGGACAGTGAGAGCCTTTTTCCTCGGATGGTGATGTCTAGCATGAGGGGACATAGCTTTAAATTGAGGGGAGATAGATAAAAGACAGGTGTCAGAGGTAGGTTCTTTACTCAGAGAGTAGTAAGGGTGTGGAATGCCCTGTCTGCAACAGTAGTGGACTCGCCAACACTAAGGGCATTCAAATGGTCATTGGATAGACATATGGACGATAAGGGAACAGTGTAGATGCTTTAGAGTGGTTTCACAGGTCGGCGCAACATCGAGGGCCGAAGAGCCTGTACTGCGCTGTAATGTTCTATGTTCTATGATATTGTTACATGGATTTTAGTAAGGCGTTTGATAAGGTTCCCCATGGTCGGCTTATGAAGAAAGTAATGAGGTGTGGGATAGAGGGAAATTTGGCCAATTGGATAAGTAACTGGCTATCACATAGAAGACAGAGTGAGGTGGTGGATGGAAAATTTTCAGACTGGAGACCAGTTACCAGCAGTGTACCACAGGGATCAGTGCTGGGTCCTCTGCTATTTGTGATTTTTGTCAATGACTTGGAGGAGGAGGCTGAAGGGTGGGTCAGTAAATTTGCTGATTACACCAAGATTGGTGGAGTAGTGGATGAAGTGGAGGGCTGTTGTAGGCTGCAAAGAGACATTGATAGGATACAGAGCTGGGCTGAAAAATGCCAGATGGAGTTTAACCCTGATAAGTGCGAGGTGATTCATTTTGGTAGAAAAAGTTTGAATGCGGATTACAGGGTCAACGGCAGGGTTCTGAGGAATGTGGAGGAAGAGAGAGATCTTGGGGTTCATGTCCACCGATCTCTGAAGGTTGCCACTCAAGTGGATAGAGCAGTGAAGAAGGCCTATCGTGTGTTAGCGTTTATTAACAGAGGGCTTGAGTTTAAGAGCTTATGCTGTAACTGTACATGACCCTGGTGAGACCACATTTGGAGTATTGTGTGCAGTTCTGGTCACCTCACTATCGGAAGGATGTGGAAGCATTGGAAAGGGTGCAAAGGAGATTTACCAGGATGCTGCCTGGTTTGCAGGATAGGTCTTATGAGGAAAGGTTGAGGGTGCCAGGGCTTTTCTCTTTGGAGCGGAGGAGGATCAGAGGCGACTTAGAGGTTTATAAGATGATAAGGCAGATAGATAGAGTGGACGTTCAGAGACTATTTCCTCGGGTGGATGTAGCTGTTACAAGGGGGCATAACTACAAGGTTCAGGGTGGGAGATATAGGAGGGATGTCCGAGGTAGGTTCTTTACTCAGAGGGTGGTTAGGGTGTGGAATGGACTGCCTGCTGTGATAGTGGAGTCGGACACTTTAGGAACTTTCAAGCGGTTATTGGATAGGCACATGGAGTACACCAGAATGACAGGGAGTGGGATGGCTTGATCTTGGTTTCGGCACAACATCGAGGGCCGAAGGGCCTGTTCTGTGCTGTACTGTTCTATGTTCCAACACGTTATAATAGTGTTTGAAGCTACACACGACACGGAAGAGGAAAAAGATAGTGACCAGAAAGAAGGCATTGTCCGATTGCAATAATCCACAGGAGGCAGGAGTTCCGTCACCACACCAGTATTTATTTGCAATAACTTATATACAAGAGCATCTCCAATCAGTGCTGCTCGCATTCCAGTCAACTTAAGACTGCCTCACAAAGCCTATACAGGTGCTTATATGGGCCCCCTCAATGAGCTATCATTGAGGGAGCTCATACTCCAATTGGCCAACCAATAATGCCAATTGGAGGTCATTACACCCCTGCCCCCCCCAAGGTCCGAGGAATTTCTGCCAGCTGGCATTCCTCTGAGCTTCTTCCTGCTCCTCCTGTCCGGGTCGGTCACCTCTGTGTCGTCCGCCGGGTCGTTCTCAGACGTGGGTGGGGTGTACCTTATAGGTGCCCGTCTTTTCCTTGATGATCTCCTTGGAAGTCGTACTTCCTCCTCCTCGGGGAGAGGTGTCGCGGCGGCCTCGTCGAACGTGTCCACCTCCGACTCCTGGATGACGGGGTCTGGAGAAATTGCTCGGGGCTGGGGTATCTTTCCCGTCTGAGCTATCCCAGCTTGAGGCGGTCCTGCTTCGACTGCCTCTGGGTGTGGTCGTCTGCTGCCCTTATTTGGTCTAGGTGTTTCTTCAGCACCTTACCTCCTATCGAAACTTTATATGATACGGGCCCTGTTTGGAGCTCTACCGTGCCTTTGACCCACGTTGGTCTATTCCCATAATTCTTGACCCAAACCGGTGCCCCCACCTGGAAATGTCTCTGCTGCCGACTATTATCATGTCCCCTGCGTTGGACCTCCTTTTGTTTCTCCACTTTCCCCGTTAAATTTGGGAAAAGGAGACTCAGCCTCGTTCGCAGCCGCCTTCCCATTAAGAGTTCAGCTGGCGGTATGCCCGTTGTGGAATGCGGTTAGGTCCTGTAATCAAACAGCCAGCTGGAGAGTTTTGTGTCCATTGACGCTGCCGGCTGCTTCTTGAGTCCCGCTTTTAGTGCTCTCTCTGCCAGGCCGTTGGACGCTGGAGGGTAAGGGGCCGTTTTGACGTGGCGGACTCCGTTTCCCTGAAGGAATTTTCCAAATTCCCCACTTGTGAATGCTGTTCCGTTGTCCGACACCAATACCTCCGGAAGTCCATGTGTTGCAAACAAGGCCCTGAGCTTTTCAATTGTCGATGCTGTGCTTGCCGTGTTTACCCGGTGGACGTCCAACCATTTGGAGTGGGCGTCCACTATCACCAAAAACATTGAGCCCATGAAAGGGCCGGCGTGGTCAATATACAGGCAGGCCCACGGTCTGCCTGGCCATTCCCACGGGTGCAATGGCGCAGCTGGTGGCACTCTTTGCCCCTGTTGGCACTCCTGGCACTGACGTACCAAGGCTGTTATGTCTGTGTCCAATCCTGGCCACCAAATGTAGCTTCGAGCTAGCATCTTCATTTTAGACACCCCTGGGTGTCCGTGATGTAACTCGGTTAAGATTGCCCGAAGGCCCTGAGCTGGGACTATTACCCGGGCTCCCCATAATAGGATACCGTCTTCTACGGTTATTTGGTCCCTTCTGCTCCAGTATGGGTGCATCTGGGGCTCCACTGGTCTCTCCAGTTCCCCTGTTAGCAGTAAATGCTTCACCTTGGCTAAAACTGGGTCTTTTTGCATCCACAACCGAATATGTTGTGCGTCCACTGGTAGGGTGTCCAAACAATTTAGAGTCATTACGGTCTCCTCCACTTTCGGTATTAGCGGCGGGGTGTCTGGGAGGGGAAGTCTGCTCAAAGCATCTGCATTTGCTACTCTCGTTCCTGGTCTGTGCTCCAGAACGTATCTATACGCCGCCAGTAGCAACGCCCAGCGTTGGATTCTAGCTGATGCAATCGGGGGTATTGACTTGTCTTCTTTTAATAACCCTAATAATGGCTTATGGGCCGTCACTATACTGGTGAAATATTTTTACTGCAAATATCACCGCCAGTCCTTCCTTCTCGATTTGGGCGTACTTTCTCTCAGCCATCGCCAAGGTCCTTGAAGCATAGGCTGTTGGCCGTTCTTCCCCGTTCCTTCCTCTATGGGCTAAGATGGCTCCTACCCCGTAAGGTGATGTGTCACATGTGACCACCAACTCCTTCCTTGGGTCATAGACATAGAATTTACAGTGCAGAAGGAGGCCATTCAGCCCATCGAGTCTGCACCGGCTCTTGGAAAGAGCACCCTACCCAAGGTCAACACCTCCACCCTATCCCCATAACCCAGTAACCCCACCCAACACCAAGGGCAATTTTGGACACTAAGGGCAATTTAGCATGGCGAATCCACCTAACCTGCACATCTTTGGACTGTGGGAGGAAACCGGAGCACCCGGAGGAAACCCACGCACACACGGGGAGGATGTGCAGACTCCGCACAGGCAGTGACCCAAGCCGGAATCGAACCTGGGACCCTGGAGCTGTGAAGCAATTGTGCTATCCACAATGCTACCGTGCTGCCCACTAATGCTCTAGGACATTTTCGGATGACAGCTGTTCCTTAATGTCCCTAAATGCTCGGTTTTGGCGGGCGGACCATTTCCATTCTTGTCCCTTTTTTAGTAGCTG
The DNA here is from genome assembly GCF_047496885.1 of Scyliorhinus torazame. Lineage (NCBI taxonomy): Eukaryota > Metazoa > Chordata > Chondrichthyes > Carcharhiniformes > Scyliorhinidae > Scyliorhinus > Scyliorhinus torazame. The sequence continues at coordinate 178,002,555 of NC_092713.1, forward strand.
GTGGAGGGGTTCTAGGATGGACACCCTATTTTCAATAAATTTGCCATAATATGTTATCAATCCTAGAAATGATCGTAGCTACTGGACCGCGGTGGGAGCTGGGGCTTCTTTTAATGCCCTTACTCAGTCTTCCAATGGGTGTAAGCCTGACCCGTCTACTTTATATCCCAGGTACGTCACATGTGGGGCCAGAAAAACACATTTTTCTCTTTTCAGCCGTACGCCTGTCTTTGCGAAACGCCTGAGCACTTCCTCCAGGTTCCTTAAGTGTTCCCCGTTTGTCCTACCCGTGATTAAGACATCATCCAAATAAATCGCCACCTGCGGTAGTCCCTGCAGAATATTTTCCATCGGACACTGGAATATAGCGCAGGCTGATGACACTCCAAACTAAAAAGTCCCTTCAGGGTGTTGATCATAGCGAACTTCTGGGAGTCCTTGTCCAGTTTTAACTGCAGGTAGGCGTGGCTCATGTCTAGTTTCGTGAACAAAAGCCCACCTGCCAATTTGGCATATAGGTCATCTATTTTCAGGATCGGGTATTTGTCCAGCAGTGCGTATTTGTTTACCGTCTGTTTGAAATCTCCAGAGAGACGTATCGAGCTGTCTGGCTTCAAAATTGGTACCACCGGTGCTGCCCATTCCGAGAACTGTACTGGGCTGATAATGCCGTCGCGCCGTAACCTTTCTATTTCAACATCTACTTTCTTCCTTAATGCAAAAGGTACCGGCCTAGCCTTACAAAATTTCGGGAGGGCTTCTGGGTCCACGTGCAAATTTGCTTTGGCGCCTATAATTTCCCCCAAACCTGTTTGGAAGACCTCCGGGTATTTTTGGAGTATTCCACTCAACTGCCCGCTTCCACACTGGAAAATTTTCATCCAATCTAAGTTTATGTCTTTCAGCCAGTTCCGTCCTATTAAGTTCGGTCCGGAGCCCTCTATCGTCAATGGTAATCTGAGCAACTGTTTGTCATATTCCACGGGTACATGAGTCGTGCCTAGAACTTCCAGGGGTTCCCCAGTGTAGGTTTTAAGTTTTGTCTATGTTTTTGTTAGGGTTAGTGGCTGGAGTCCATCTTTGATTTTTTAAAATGCTGCCACTCCCATTACTGATACGGCCGCACCCGTGTCTATTTCCATTATTGTCAGCCGACCGTTCACCCGTGGGGTAATCTTAACAGGTTCTGCTTTCTTCGTCGCAATATTATATAACTGTTCCCCTTCGGAGGAGGATGGGGCATCTAGGTTGTGTATTTCCCTGCGTCCCCACCTGCTATTCCTCTTTTGCCACCTCCTTCTAGGGTTTCTGTCGCTGTTACCCCACTCTGTCTGGTGCCAGAAACGGTCCTTCTCTGTTGGGGGAGCCTCAACCAGTACCCTCTGTCTCCAGTTAGTCCTTGCAGACTTGGGGGCAGTTCTGGGGTTTTCCTTTGGCCCTCTGTTCCTCAGGCTTCTCCTGAGGGCGGCTATCTGGTAGCTGGACCCATTGTGGTAGTCCCTTTCCCAGGTATCTACCTCCATTGGCGTGCCCTGTAGTTCCTGCTCCCCACTTGCTGCCTTTTCTAGGGACAGTGCGAGCTGTAACGCCCGCCTGCAGTCTAGCTGCGTTTCCGCCAACAGGCGTTTCTGTATTTGGAGGTCATTTATGCCAGACACTAACCGGTCCCGAAGCATTTCATTCAGCGTCGGGCCGAACTTACATTTTTCTGCCAGCCTTCTCAGGCGGGTCAAGAAATTTGTGACCGACTCTCTGTCTTCCCCCTTTGTTGTGTAGAATCTGTACCTACGCAAAATGAGGGGTGGTTTTGGGTCATAGTGCTCTTCCACCAATTTCGTTAATTCTTGGAAAGGTATCATGTCCGGCGTATCGGGATAAGTTAGACTACGTATAATGGCGAAGGCTGAGGGTCCGCACGCCGACAGCAGTATAACCCGTTTCCTTCCGTCCTCCGTTATCTCATTGGCCTGGAAAAAGTAACACATTCTCTCCACATACTGGGACCAGTCCTCAATAGTCGGGTCGAATGCATCCAACTTCCCAAAAATTTTTGAAAGAGCAAGGCTTACCCTCCGAGTGCGGCAGCTGGTCTCCGCAAGGTTCTTTGTTTACCTCGTCGCCACTGTAATAATCCACAGGAGGCAGGGGTTCCGTCACCACACTAGTATTTATTTGCAATATACAAGAGCAGCTCCAAACAGTGCTGCTAGCATTCCAGTCAACTTAAGACTGTCTCACAAAGCCTACACAGGTGCTTATATGGGCCCCCTCAATGAGCTATCATTGGCCAACCAATAATGCCAATTGGAGGTCATTACACCTATTAACAAGCAGTTTTACTCCAGTAATGAGGGTGTTGGTGGCAGAACCCTTCAATTGTGCTGTATTGGACAGTGGCTGCACACCTACTGTGTGTGGAATTGACTGGTTAAAATGTTACCTGGTCTCTGAATGCTGAAAATCGTAACAAGGTTAAGGAATTTGAAAGTTCCACAAGTTTCAGGTTTGGGGATGATAATACTCTGAAGTTGCTGAAAAGAGTGGTGATCCCTTGCAATATTGCCGGATTCAATCATTTCATTAGCACGGATGTTGTATCAAATGAGATACCTTTGCTTCTGAGCAGACCGTCGATGAAGAAAGCACACGAGACTGGATATGGAACAGGATAAGGCAACAGTTTTTGGAAAGATGGTGGACTTACAATTTACACAGTCGGGACACTATTGTATTCCATCACTGACAAATAATATTTCAGGTGCAGTTGTTAAGGATTGGCAGCTGGAAATGGGACTTTAGCTGATAAAAAAGCTTGTTGTATTAAAAGTGCATAGGCAATTTGCGCATCCGTCTCCTCGGAGGATGAAAAATTTATTGAAGGATGCAGGGCTAAGGGATGAAGACTATACTAAACCGATAGAACACGTTAATGATCGCTGTGAGGTTTGTAGGAAGTGCAGAAGGACACCATCACGACCGATAGTAAACCTACCTTTGGGCAAGGATTTTAACGACATTGTGGCCATAGACCTTAAGATCTGGGATAAAGCTAACAATATATATATTTTGCATTTTGTAGATTAAGCAAACAGATTTAGTCAATCAACCATTGTACGAAGTAAAGAAAAGAGAGTAATCCTGGATTAGATCATGGGAAAATGGATAGGGACAGAAATGAGCCCACCGGCAAAATTCCTGACAGACAACGGGGGAGAATTTGCTAATGATGAGTTTAGGGGTATGTGTGAAAACGTGAATATCACAGTTATGAATACGGCTGCGGAAAGCCCATTTAGTAATGGTGTGTGTGAAAGAAACCATGCAGTATTGAATGACATGCTCCAGAAAATTTTGGCAGATAGACCAAATTGCAAGTTAAATTCAGCCTTAGCATGGACGGTACATGCGAAGAATTTGTTGCAGCTGGTTGGGGGCTGTAGTCCCTATCAATTAGTGTTTGGTAGAAATCCTAAAATTCCATCCATTTTGGAAGACCAGCCTCCAGCTTGGGGAGGGACTACAATTAGCTCTGCCTTTGCTGAGCATTTAAATGCATTACATAGCAGTAGAAAAGCTTTTTTGGAAGCAGCAGTCTCTGAAAGAATTCACAGAGCTTTAAGACATAACATACGGCCATCAAATACAGTTTTTCAGCAAGGAGACATAGTATACTATACAAGAGACAATTTTAATAAATGGAAAGGCCCAGAGAAGATGGCATAGATGGCAAAATAATTATTTTACACATGGCAATCAGACTGTTAGGCTACATTCACCAAGGATAATGGGTACAGGTTACAAATTTTCAAGCATAGACAGAGCAGACAGACATGATGAGGAACCAGGGTCATCTGGTACGCATATGTTACAGAACTATGAGGACCAGTTAACTGATATAGACAGGGTTTCTGTGGAGGAACACAATACTTCTAAATGAATTAGAACAGGCCATTTTTCTGAAAGGCCAACTGTCAAAAGTTGGTACAAAAGTGATGTACTTGCCTGAAGGGAAGTATGCCTCAATGGAAGGATACAACCGTTATTAGTAGAGCAGGGAAGGCCACTGGAAAGTATAAACACTGGTTGAATGTACAGTATACAGGGGAGGGTGTCAAGACAATGGATTGGGAACACGAAGTTCAAAAATCGAGGGCACAGAAACGCAGTGCTAGTTCAAACAGTACATTGGATAGTGAACAGATTCACAAGAAAAGGTTGAGGACTATTGAAAGGACATCCCACAGCAGAAGGGAAAGATCAAGCAGGAGCAGTGCAGAACGAGATACCAAGCGTGATAGGGGGCGTAGTTTGCCAAGGTCTCAGAACATGGATAAGACTATGAATGCTACTAGGCGTACAATCCCACATGTACGTGAGATTTTGGTGGCTTCCAATAAATTAGATGAAAAAGTTATCAAAGATGCCAAACAGCAAGAACTGCACAGTTGGAGTGAATTTGGGGTATACACATTAGTACCGGATAGGGGACAAAGAGCTCTATCCCACAGGTGGACTTGCACGGAAAAGACTCTTCTAGATAGAACTTGTAAGGCAAAGGCCAGGCTTGTGGCAAGGGGATTTGAAGAAAACTTAGAAGATCAGGATTGAAGGGTAGATTCACCTACAGCAGGAAAGGTTATTTTAAAGATCTTCTTGGCTCTATCAGCCACAAAGGCATGGGAATGCAAATCTATAGATATAAAAGCTGCCTTTTTGCAGAGGCATCAGCTTCAGAGAGACATTTTTCTCTGTCCTCCTAAAGAGGCAGCTAACACAGAAGGGGTACTCTGGAAGTTGAACAAATGTGTATATGGATTAAATGATGCGTCTAGAGTCTGGTATTTTCCGGTAAGGTCAGTTTTGTTAAAGTTAGGCTGTTGCCAGTTGAAAGCAGATCCGGCAAAGTTTTACTGGCACCATAAGGGAAATCTTTCTGGCATTTTTATGATGCATGTCGATGATTTTCAGTGGGGTGGGACTAGTGATTTCGAAGCTATTGTAATCTCTGGGTTGAGGAAAGAATTCAGGGTTGGAAGTCAGGCTTCTGGTGCATTTAAATATATTGGACTGGAAATCGGACAGACTAAGTTAGGGGCAACTTTACGTCAACAATCTTATTTGGAGAGCATCAGCCCAATAGCAATTTGTCGTAGTCGGGTTTTCACAAAAAGACGCAGTGGTTTCAAAGATGGAAAAAGAGCAACTGCGAAGTTGAATTGGGAAACTGAATTGGTTAGGTAGATAGACTAGACCGGACGTTAGTTTTGATGTTTTAGAGTTGAGTAAAAATGAATGATCCTAAAGTGGAAGTCATAATGAGGGCAAACAAAGATGAGACCCACGCAGACACGGGGAGAATGTGCAAACATTCTAAAAACTAAAAATGCAGGAGTGTGTTTTGAGGTTTCTGGTTTTAGGTGACCTTAGGCACTTGAAACTCATAGTTTATACTGATGCGTCCTATGCAAATTTATATGATGGGGTTTCAAGCGCAGGAGGTTTTATAATTTTCCTTATGGGGAACAATGGTAAATGTTGCCCTCTTGTGTGGGAAACAAGGAAAACAAGGAGTGATCAAAAGCACTTTGGCTGCTGCAGAGGCGGTGGATATGGCCTTTTATATATCCCAGATATTGACAGACATTTGGGGATTAGGGTAACATACCCATTGAGCGTTACATTGACAATAAATCCGTGTGGGAAAATGTGCACTCGACAAAAAGTGTCAAGGAGAAAAGGCTAAGGTTAGACATCACAGGTTTAAAGCACATGTTGGACAGAGGGGAGAGAGCAAAAATTAAATGAATCGACAGTAGCTATCAAATATCTGACTGTTTAACGAAAAGCGGGGCTAGTTCACAGAAACTTTTGAATATTGTTAATGAATACTGTTAATTTCTGTGACTGTTTGTTTTGGGTTTTTTTCCTTCCAAAAATGAAGAAAAAAGAAGGGAAATCGCATGTGTTTTTGAGTTTCTTGTAATTTTCTTTTCACCAAATAATTTTTTTTCTCCAAGGAAAGGGAGACTGTAAAGGAATGGGTTAAGAAATATTCCAATTAGATGCCTCACTGAGCCAATAATTGGCACTGATATGTAACGAGGCTACAGCTGGCCTTGGGAGCATGTGATGTGATGATAGAACACACTCAGCACCAAACTCTAAGAAAAAAAAAAAAAAGGTGTTTGGGAAAAGGAGCAGATCTCTTGACTTTTTACTCAACAGCAGCTAGAGGCTAACACGCCCGGATCTCCCTATGCACCTGATGGTTCTACCATTTATTTTATAGCTCCCAACTGAATTGGATCTACCAAAATGCATCACCTCGCATTTACCCGGGTTAAATTCCATCTGCCATTTCTCTGCCCAATTTTGCAGTCTATCTGTATCCTCCTGTATTCTCTAGCACGGTGGCACAGTGATTAGCACTGCTGTCTCATGGTGACGAGGACCCGGGTTCAATCCTGGCACCGGGTCACTGTCTGTGTGGAGTTTGCACATTCTCCCCGTGTCTGCGTGGGTCTCATCTCCACGGCCCAAAAGATATGCAGGGTGGTTGAATTGGCCACGTTAAATTGCCATTTAATTGGAAAAAAAAAATTGGGTACTATAAATTTATTTATTTTTTAAACCACTATCCGCAACTCCTGCAATCTTAGTATCATCCGCAAACTTGCTAATCAGACCCACTACGTTTTCTTCCAAGTCATTTACATATATTACAAAGAGCAGAGGTCCCAGTACTGATCCCTGGGAGTTCCAGGCCTCAATTCAGAAAAACACTCTTATACTGACACCTTCTGTCTTCTATGGCCAAGCCAGTTCTGGATCCATCCAGCTAGTTCACCCCCGACCCCATGTGATCTAATCATTTGCACCAGCCTGCCACGAGGGACCTTATCAAATGCTTTACGAATGTCCATGTAGACAACATCCAGTCATAGAATCATAGAACTTACAGTGCAGAAGGAGGCTATCCGGCCCATCGAGTCCACGCCGGCCCTTGGAAAGAGCACCCCACCCACGCCCACCTCCACCCCACCCCTGCAACCCCACCCAACCCCCTGAGCCTTCCTCGTCAATCATTTTTGTCACTTCCTCAAAAGATTCAATCAAATTAGTGAGACATCCAAAAGGCCTTTGATAAGGTGCCTCACGGGAGACTGCTGAGTAAAATAAGGGCCCATGGTATTCGAGGCAAGGTACTAACATGGATTGACGATTGGCTGTCAGGCAGAAGGCAGAGAGTTGGGATAAAAGGTTCTTTTTCGGAATGGCAACCGGTGACGAGTGGTGTCCCGCAGGGTTCAGTGTTGGGGCCACAGCTGTTCTCTTTATATATTAACGATCTAGATGACGGGACTGGGGGCATTCTGGCTAAGTTTGCCGATGATACAAAGATAGGTAGAGGGGCAGGTAGTATGGAGGAGGTGGGGAGGCTGCAGAAAGATTTAGACAGTTTAGGAGAGTGGTCCAAGAAATGGCTGATGAAATTCAACGTGGGCAAGTGCGAGGTCTTGCACTTTGGAAAAAAGAACAGAGGCATGGACTATTTTCTAAACGGTGACAAAATTCATAATGCTGAAGTGCAAAGGGACTTGGGAGTCCTAGTCCAGGATTCTCTAAAGGTAAACTTGCAGGTTGAGTCCGTAATTAAGAAAGCAAATGCAATGTTGTCATTCATCTCAAGAGGCTTGGAATATAAAAGCAGGGATGTACTTCTGAAGCTTTATAAAGCATTAGTTAGGCCCCATTTAGAATACTGTGAGCAATTTTGGGCCCCACACCTCAGGAAGGACATACTGGCACTGGAGCGGGTCCAGCGGAGATTCACACGGATGATCCCAGGAATGGTAGGCCTAACATACGATGAACGTCTGAGGATCCTGGGATTATATTCATTGGAGTTTAGGAGGTTGAGGGGAGATCTAATAGAAACTTACAAGATAATGAATGGCTTAGATAGGGTGGATGTAGGGAAGTTGTTTCCATTAGCAGGGGAGACTAGGACCCGGGGGCACAGCCTTAGAATAAAAGGGAGTCACTTTAGAACAGAGGTGAGGAGAAATTTCTTCAGCCAGAGAGTGGTGGGTCTGTGGAATTCATTGCCACAGAGGGCGGTGGAGGCCGGGATGTTGAGTGTCTTTAAGACAGAAGTTGATAAATTCTTGATTTCTCGAGGAATTAAGGGCTATGGAGAGAGAGCGGGTAAATGGAGTTGAAATCAGCCATGATTGAATGGTGGAGTGGACTCGATGGGCCGAATGGCCTTACTTCCGCTCCTATGTCTTATGGTCTTATGGACATGACCTTCCTCGTACAAAAGCATGCTGTCTGTCGCTAATAAGACCATTCACTTCCAAATGTGCATAGATCCTTTCTCGGAGAATTCTTTCCAACAATTTCACTATCACGGACGTCAAGCTCACTGGCCTATAATTACCCAGATTATCCTTGCAACCCTTCTTAAATAATGGTATAATATTGTGCAGAGGGCAGCATGGTGGCACAGTGGTTAGCACTGGGACGACGGCGTTGAGGACCAGTGTTCGAATCCCGGCCCTGGGTCACTGTCCGTGTGGAGTTTGCATACTCTCCCCGTGTCTGCGTTGGTGTTCACGCCCACAACTCAAAGATATGCTGGTTCGGTGTATTGGTCACGCTAAATTGCCCCTTAATTGGAAAAAAAATAATTGGGTACTCTAAATTTAAAAAAAAACATTGTGCAAGATGTCATGGGCATAAGGCGCATGTGAGGATTGGAAGGTTAAATTGCATCTACTTTAATGCAAGGAGCCTGTCTGATGAGACAGATATATTGATGTGGTGTACATGGATTTCAGCAAAGCGTTTGATAAGGTTCCCCACGGTAGGCTATTGCAGAAAATACGGAGGCTGGGGATTGAGGGTGATTTAGCGACGTGGATCAGAAATTGGCTAGCTGAAAGTAGACAGAGGGTGGTGGTTGATGGGAAATGTTCAGAATGGAGTACAGTCACAAGTGGAGTACCACAAGGATCTGTTCTGGGGCCGTTGCTGTTTGTCATTTTTATCAATGACCTAGAGGAAGGCGCAGAAGGGTGGGTGAGTAAATTTGCAGACGATACTAAAGTCGGTGGTGTTGTCGATAGTGTGGAAGGATGTAGCAGGTTACAGAAGAGGGATATAGATAAGCTGCAGAGCTGGGCTGAGAGGTGGCAAATGGAGTTTAATGTAGAGAAGTGTGAGGTGATTCACTTTGGAAGGAATAACAGGAATGCGGAATATTTGGCTAATGGTAAAGTTCTTGAAAGTGTGGATGAGCAGAGGGATCTAGGTGTCCATGTACATAGATCCCTGAAAGTTGCCACCCAGGTTGATAGGGTTGTGAAGAAGGCCTATGGAATGTTGGCCTTTATTGGTAGAGGGATTGAGCTCTGGAGTCGGGAGGTCATGTTGCAGCTGTACAGAACTCTGGTACGGCCGCATTTGGAGTATTGCGTACAGTTCTGGTCACCGCATTATAGGAAGGACGTGGAGGCTTTGGAGCGGGTGCAGAGGAGATTTACCAAGATGTTGCCTGGTATGGAGGGAAAATCTTATGAGGAAAGGCTGATGGACTTGAGGTTGTTTTCGTTGGAGAGAAGAAGGTTAAGAGGAGACTTAATAGAGGCATACAAAATGATCAGGGGGTTGGATAGGGTGGACAGTGAGAGCCTTCTCCCGCGGATGGAAATGGTTGGCACGAGGGGACATAGCTTTAAACTGAGGGGTAATAGATATAGGACAGAGGTCAGAGGTAGGTTCTTTACGCAAAGAGTAGTGAGGCCGTGGAATGCCCTACCTGCTACAGTAGTGAACTCGCCAACATTGAGGGCATTTAAAAGTTTATTGGATAAACATATGGATGATAATGGCATAGTTTAGGTGAGATGGCTTTTGTTTCGGTGCAACATCGTGGGCCGAAGGGCCTGTGCTGCGCTGTATTGTTCTATGTTCTATATAGATACATGGAAGATAGGAGCAGGAGGAGGCCTTTTGGCCCTTCGAGCCTGCTCCGCCATTCATCACGATCATGGCTGATCATCCAACACAATAGCCTAATCCTGCTTTCTCCCCATAGCCTTTGATCCCATTCTCCCCAAGTGCTATATCCAGCCGCCTCTTGAATATGTTCAAAGTTTTCACATCAACTACTTTGTGGCAATGAATTCCACAGGCTCACCACTCTTTGTGTGAAGAAATGTCTCCTTATCTCTGTCCGAAATGGTTTACCCTGAATCCTCAGACTGTGATCCCTGGTTCGGACACACCCATCATTGGTAACATCTTCCCTACATCTACCCTGTCTAGTCCTGTTAGAATTTTATAGGGTCTCTGAGATCTCTCCTCATTCTTCTGAACTCCAGCGAGAACAATCCCAACCTCGTCAATCTCTCCTCATATGACAGTCCCGCCATCCCTGGAATCAGTCTGGTAAACCTTCGCTGCACTCCTTCGAGAGCAAGAACATCCTTCCTCAGAGAAGGAGACCAAAACTGCACACAATGCTCCAAGTCTGGCCTCACCAAGGCCCTGTACAATTGCAGCAACACATCCCTGCTTCTATACTCGAAACCTCTTTCAATGAAGGCCAATATACCATTAGCCTTCTTTACCTGCAGCGAATGGTGCACAAGGACACCCAGGTCCCGCTGCACACTCCCCTCTCCCAATTAACAACCATTCCGGTAGTAATCTGCCTTCCTGTTTTTGCTTCCAAAGTGAATAACCTCACACTTATCCAAGTTATACTGCATCTGCCATTGATTTACCCACTCGCCCAACCTATCCAGATCTTGCTGTCGGATCCCTGCATCCTCGTCACAATTCTCCCTCCCACCGAATTTGGTATCATCTGAAAACTTTGAGATGTTACATTTCGTTCCCTCATCCAAATCATTAATATATATTGTGAATAGCTGGGGTCCCAGCACCGATCCCTGTGGTACCCAGTCACACAGTGACCAATTATAAAGGGAGTAATTGGCATGAAAGGACAGACAGGCTATCATACGAGATATTAAACCAAGGTAGTAACAGACACTATGCTTGATCCCACAGAACTCCAGAAGCTCCAGGACCAGAGAAGGGAAGAGAAGAGAAAAGCGAGGAGAAGAACCATGAGGACATCCTGAGTGTTGCTCATCACCATAATGGACATTTGGTTGCGCGCGAACGCGAACCCACTGACCTCAACCCCCCCCAGCCGTTAATAATTCACTTCCCCACAGCACCCAGAGCCCAGTTACAAGCGACACCACACCATCTTGGTGTGACAGATTTGTAACCTGGTACTTCCTGTCCTTTGAACATAAACTAGTATGGCAGGGGGGTGGGCGTGGGAGCAATAGGTCAGAAGGTGAGAGCATTGAGGGAGAACTAGGGAATAGGGACAGTGGGGCTCTGAGGCAGAGCAGACAGGGAGAAGTTGCTGAACACAGCGGGTCTGGTGGCCTGAAGTGCATATGTTTTAATGCAAGAAGTATTACGGGTAAGGCAGATGAACTTAGAGCTTGGATTAGTACTTGGAACTATGATGTTGTTGCCATTACAGAGACCTGGTTGAGGGAAGGGCAGGATTGGCAGCTAAACGTTCCAGGATTTAGATGTTTCAGGCGGGATAGAGGGAGATGTAAAAAGGGAGGCGGAGTTGCGCTACTGGTTCGGGAGAATATCACAGCTGTACTGCGGGAGGACACCTCAGAGGGCAGTGAGGCTATATGGGTAGAGATCAGGAATAAGAAGGGTGCAGTCACAATGTTGGGGGTTTACTACAGGCCTCCCAACAGCCAGCGGGAGATAGAGGAGCAGATAGGTAGACAGGTTTTGGAAAAGAGTAAAAACAACAGGGTTGTGGTGATGGGAGACTTCAACTTCCCCAATATTGACTGGGACTCACAGAGGGCCAGGGGCTTAGACGGGGCGGAGTTTGTAAGGAGCATCCAGGAGGGCTTCTTAAAACAATATGTAGACAGTCCAGCTAGGGAAGGGGCGGTACTGGACCTGGTATTGGGGAATGAGCCCGGCCAGGTGGTAGATGTTTCAGTAGGGGAGCATTTCGGTAACAGTGATCACAATTCAGTAAGTTTTAAAGTACTGGTGGACAAGAATAAGAGCGGTCCTAGGATGAATGTGCTAAATTGGGGGAAGGCTAATTTTAACATTATTAGGCGAGAACTGAAGAACATAGATTGGGGGCGGATGTTTGAGGGCAAATCAACATCTGACATGTGGGAGGCTTTCAAGTGGCAGTTGAAAGGAATTCCGGACCGGCATGTTCCTGTGAGGAAGAAAGATAAATACGGCAATTTTCGGGTACCTTGGATAACGAGAGATATTGTAGGCCTCGTCAAAAAGAAAAAGGAGGCATTTGTCAGGGCTAAAAGGCTGGGAACAGACGAAGCCTGCGTGGAATATAAGGAAAGTAGGAAGGAGTCAGGAGGGCTAGAAGCGGTCACGAAAAGTAATTGGCAAATGGGGTTAAGGAAAATCCCAAGGCTTTTTACACGTACATAAAAAGCAAGAGGGTAGCCAGGGAAAGGGTTGGCCCACTGAAGGATAGGCAAGGGAATCTATGTGTGGAGCCAGAGGAAATGGACAAGGTACTAAATGAATACTTTGCATCAGTATTCACCAAAGAGAAGAAATTGGTAGATGTTGAGTCTGGAGAAGGGTGTGTAGATAGCCTGGGTCATATTGAGATCCAAAAAGACGAGGTGTTGGGTGTCTTAAAAAATATTAAGGTAGATAAGTTCCCAGGGCCTGATGGGATCTACCCCAGAATACTGAAGGGGGCTGGAGAGGAAATTGCCGAGGCCTCGACAGAAATCTTTGGATCCTCACTGTCTTCAGGGTATGTCCCGGAGGACTGGAGAATAGCCAATGTTGTTCCTCTGTTTAAGAAGGGTAGCAAGGATAATCCCGGGAACTACAGGCCGGTGAGCCTTACTTCAGTGGTAGGGAAATTACTGGAGAGAATTCTTCGAGACAGGATCTACTCCCATTTGGAAGCAAATGGACGTATTAGTGAGAGGCAGCACGGTTTTGTGAAGGGGAGGTCGTGTCTCACTAACTTGATAAGAGTTTTTCGAGGAGGTCACTAAGATGATTGATGCAGGTAGGGCAGTGGATGTTGTCTATATGGACTTCAGTAAGGCCTTTGACAAGGTCCCTCATGGTAGACTAGTACAAAAGGTGAAGTCACACGGGATCAGGGGTGAGCTGGCAAGGTGGATACAGAACTGGCTAGGTCATAGAAGGCAGAGAGTAGCAATGGAAGGATGCTTTTCTAATTGGAGGGCTGTGACCAGTGGTGTTCCACAGGGATCAGTGCTGGGACCTTTGCTCTTTAGTATATATAAATGATTTGGAGGAAAATGTAACTGGTCTGATTAGTAAGTTTGCAGACGACACAAAGGTTGGTGGAATTGCGGATAGCGATTAGGACTGTCAGAGGATACAGCAGGATTTAGATTGTTTGAAGACTTGGGCGGAGAGATGGCAGCTGGAGTTTAATCCGGACAAATGTGAGGTAATGCATTTTTGAAGGTCTAATGCAGGTAGGGAATATACAGTGAATGGTAGAACCCTCAAGAGTATTGAAAGTCAAAGAGATCTAGGAGTACAGGTCCACAGGTCATTGAAAGGGGCAACACAGGTGGAGAATGTAGTCAAGAAGGCATACGGCATGCTTGCCTTCATTGGCCGGGGCATTGAGTATAAGAATTGGTAAGTCATGTTGCAGCTGTAGAGAATCTTAGTTAGGCCACACTTGGAGTATAGTGTTCAATTCTGGTCGCCACACTAGGCTTCAGAGAGGGTGCAGAAGAGATTTACCAGAATGTTGCCCGGTATGGAGGGCATTAGCTATGAGGAGCTGTTGAATAACCTCGGTTTGTTCTCACTGGAACGAAGGAGGTTGAGGGGAGACCTGATAGAGGTATACAAAATTATGAGGGGCATAGACAGAGTGGATAGTCAGAGGCTTTTCCCCAGGGTAGAGAGGTCAATTACTAGGGGGCATAGGTTTAAGGTGAGAGGGGCAAGGTTTAGAGTAGATATACGAGGCAAGTTTTTTACGCAGAGGGTAGTGGGTGCCTGGAACTCGCTACCAGAGGAGATGGTGGAAGCAGGGACGATAGTGACATTTAAGGGGCATCTTGACAAATACATGAATAGGATGGGAAGAGAGGGATACGGACCCAGGAAGTGTAGAAGATTGTAGTTTAGTCAGGCAGCATGGTCGGCACGGGCTTGGAGGGCCGAAGGGCCTGTTCCTGTGCTGTACATTTCTTTGTTCTTTGTACTTGATAGAATCCCTACTAGTATTGGCGACACTCTGCTGTATCGTGCAGACTATTCGTCTGAGAAAATGGAGAAGGAGAGCCTACCGTGCTCGCACCCCGGTATGTAGGATAAGATCCCCTATTTTCGGATATGACTAGACCCCCGACCCCCGCAATCTATAATAAAGAACATTTGTTTGCGTTTTTTGTGAATAAAGAAATGTTTCATGAGCGATTGTACAATCCTGAGCTTGACTGCCAAGCCAGGAAAAAGGTGTATAATGCTGCTATGATTTTGTGTGTATTGTTTAGGAAGTTAGCTTGATTGAATGTTTGAGCGAGTGTAGTTTATTAAGGATAGTTAGAGGTACCGATTTTTTTATTTTGTAATGCATGTCCCTGTTTGACATAGCGCCCCTCAGAATTGTCAGTTCTAAATTTCTTGCATAGTTATGGTCAGTGTAGAGGCCATAGAAGAGTGCTCGCCAGGTCAGGGAATGAAGAACAACGCAGTTATGTGATCCTTCGCGCTTCGCGTTAGGACGTAAAATGGAGAACAGCAAAGGCTGAAGGGAAATTCAGCCAACACAGGCAGAAACTAGCAAGTGCAAGTTTACTGTGTATTAAACTCTGCAAAAGCCCAGACAGCATCGATACAAGCAGCCATCTGCATAATAATATAGCAGCCATCTACATACTAATGAGTGATCCCCAGGAACAATTAAAACATTTGAGATAAACAAGGACAAGCCAGACTCCTCAGCACCAGCAGAAGCCAACATAAAAGAGGTTAACGGACACCTCAAGACCGCCCATCGATCAGGGAACTGCTCCAGTATTGGAGAAATCGAACCAAGCGATTGGAACGAAGTCCAATCACTTGAAACCAGATACGGGGCCTGCCCCGAAAGGCGGGAAGCCCCTGGGGACTATCAAGTAAGGCCCCCAAGTTCAAATCGTCCTTCTTGACAGGGTCACTCAGCAACGTGAACCAACCCTTGACAGTGACCTGTCCAGCTGCCTCCAAAGAACGTAAGTTTCAAGTCAATGCTCGCTACGAGATAGGCGCTCCTAGCTACCAGTCCATACCAGCATTTGAATCCCGCAGACTCAGAACCCGAACGAAAGGCCATTTGTTCCCCTGACCTGGTGGGCCAGTCCGAAGCTAAGTATAGGCCTGTTAGTTGTAGAAGTAGCTTAGAAAGTAGCGTTTATGCATGAGTAGATTTGATTGTGTGTAAATAAATGTGCTTTGATTTGAATCTTACTAATTGGTGTATTGAGTTATTGATCATGACTTGAACTTGAACCTCGTGGCAGTATCCTAAAGATACCTGGCGACTCGAGAGCAAAGGTTATAAAACAGAGCCAATTGAACCAACCAAAGTTAGCAACAACCCCGCTATTTACTGCCTGCCAATTTGAAAAGGACCCATTATTCCCTACTCTTTGTTTCCTCTCTGCGAACCAGTTTTCTATCCACCTCAATACATTTCCCTTAATCCCATGCGCTTTAATTTTGCACAATAATCTCTTATGCGGGACTTTGTCAAACGCTTTCTGAAAGCCCAAATATACCACAACGACTGGCTCCCCCTTGTCGACTGTACTGGTGACCTCTTCAAAGAATTGCAACACATTTGTCAAGCATGATTTTCCCTTCATAAATCCATGCTGATTCTGACTGATCCTGCCACTGCTTTCTAAATGTTCCGCTATATAGTCCTTGATAATGGATTCAAGCATTTCCCCCACTACCGACGTTAGGTTTACTGGTCTGTAATTCCCTGCTTTCTCTCTACCTCCCTTTTTGAATATCGGAGTGACATGAGCTACCCTCCAATCTGCAGGGACTGGTTCCAGAGTCTATAGAATCCCAGAAGATGACCACCAATGCATCCACTATTTCCAGGGCCACTTCCTTAAGCACTCTGGGATGCAGATTCTCAGGCCCTGGGGATTTATCCGCCTTCAATACCATCTGGTTTTCCCAGCACCATTCCTCTACTAATGTTGATCTCCCTCAGTTCTTCCCTCTCACTAAATTTTTATTCTCCAACATTCCTGGGATCTGATTTGTGTCCTCATTTGTGAAGACAGAAACAAAGTATGTATTCAGTTGCTCAGCCATTTCTTTGCCCCTTATTATACATTCCCCTGTTTCTTACTGTCGGGGGCCTACATTTCTCTTTACCAATCTCTTTCTCTTCACATATCTGTAGAAACTCTTAGTGTCAGTTTTTATGTTCCCTGCAAGCTTCCTTTCGTACTGTACTTTCCCCTTCTTAATCAATTCCTTTGTCCTTCTTTGCTGAATTGTAAACTGCTCCCAATCCTCAGACCTATTATTTTTCTTGGCCAATCTGTATGCTTCTTCCTTGTATTGGATACTATTTCTAATTTCCTTTGTAAGCCATGGATTGCCCCTGTTACCCCCTTTGCTTTTGCGCCGGACAGGAATGAACAGTTGCTGTAGTTCCTCCATGCTTTCCTTGAATGTTTGCCATTGTCTATACACTGTCATCCCTTTAAGTAACTCTCCCCAATCTATCAAGGCCAACTCACGCCTCATATCCTCACAGTTCCCTTATTAAGATTCAGCACCCGAGTGTCCGAATCAACTACTTCACTCTCCATCTTGATAAAAATTCTACCTTGTTACGGTCGCTCATCCCCAAGGGGTCTCGTACAGCCAGATTGGTAATGATTCCCTTCTCATTACACAGTACCCAGTCTAAGATGGTCTGCTCTCTAGTTGGTTCCTCCACATATTGGTCAAGAAAACCATCCCGTATACACTCCAGGAATTCCTCCTCTACGGCATTGTGGCGAATTTGTTTTGCCCAATCTATGTGAAGATTAAAATCACCCATGATCACCGATATTCCCTTGTTACATGCATCTCTAATTTCTTGTTTAATGCCATTCCCAACCTCACCTGCAGTTTGGGGGTCGAGATCCACACTAATGAGAGTGTGGATCTGCACGTAGAAATATGTTATTGTTGCAATCACTGAGACATGGCTGAAAGAAGGACAGGACTGGTAACTCAACATTCCAGGACATTGAAGTTTCAGGCGTGATTGGGGGAGGCGGAGGGGGGGGGGGGGGGAATGGAAGAGAGGGGGCATTACATTATTTATGAAAAAAAACCATCACTGCAGTAACGAGGGAGGAGGTCTTAGAAGGCTCTTCAATGAGGCGTGAGAGGAATACGGTTATAATTGTAGGGCATTTCAACTTTGTCAATATTAACTGGAACCGACTCAGTGTGAAAGGATTAGATGGGTGAAATTTTTCAAGTGCACCCAGGAGAGCTTTTTTGTATCAGTACTGGTTTTTGTGTAAGGGGCTGGTTTAGTACAGTGGGCTAAACAGCTGGCTTGTAATGCAGAACAATGCCAGCAGCGCGGGTTCAATTCCCGTACCGGCCTCCCCGAACAGACGCCTGAATGTGGCGACTAGGGGCTTTTCACAGTAACTTCATTGAAGCCTACTTGTGACAATAAGCGATTATTATTAGAGTAAGCTTTGCGCAAGTGAAGGAGAAACAGCCGGAGTGAGACACATCCAGAGTGGGAATTTGGAACTTGGTAATTTGGTGCAGTGAGGTAATTCGGTGCAGAGTGGGTGAAGGTGGTTTGTCCCTACTGTTTTGTTCTCTCTCTTTCTTCTGACCTGTAACTTTTAATCTGCAGGGAGAGAACCAGAGAGCATCTGAGAACATGGGAAGGTAAGTGATTTGTATTCATTTTTATTACCTTTTCAAATTGTGTGGGGGGGGGGAAACTGAAGTGACAACACAGTAAAGCTGTGACCTGATTGACTGGTTGGGAATCTACACTAAATTTAAAAATTAAGCATTGTTAAACTAATTAAACATAATTACTTAATTATAATTTAGAGGGGTATCTAAACCAGAGATTGGACAGTACTGTATTTAGCTTTCACATTTGTAGTAGAAATCTAGTGCTAGAAAACATATAGTTAACAGTAACTTAAAATTAAAAAAATTTTTTTTTTTTTAAATTTACTAATTAATTGACGCAATGTCAATTAGAGGGGTGCAGTGCTCTGACTGAGAGATGTGGCAGGTCCGGGAGGCTTCCAGTGTCCCGGATGGCTTCATCTGCAGAAAGTGCACCCAACTGGAGCTCCTCACAGACCGCATGGTTCAGTTGGAGCAGCAGATGGATGCACTTAAGAGCATGCAGGTGGCGGAAAGCGTCATAGAACAACAAAGAACAAAGAAATGTACAGCACAGGAACAGGCCCTTCGGCCCTCCAAACCCGTGCCGACCATGCTGCCCGACTAAACTACAATCTTCTACACTTCCTGGGTCCGTATCCCTCTATTCCCATCCTATTCATGTATTTGTCAAGATGCCCCTTAAATGTCACTATCGTCCCTGCTTCCACCACCTCCTCCGGTAGCGAGTTCCAGGCACCCACTACCCTCTGCGTAAAAAACTTGCCTCGTACATCTACTCTAAACCTTGCCCCTCTCACCTTAAACCTATGCCCCCTAGTAATTGACCCCTCTACCCCGGGGAAAAGCCTCTGACTATCCAATAGACTATCATAGATAGCAGTTATATAAATGTGGTCACACCCAAGGTGCAGGCAGAGAAATAGGTGACCACCAGAAGGGGCAGGTAGTCAGTGCAGGAATCCCCTGTGGTTGTCCCCCTCTCGAACAGGTATACCCCTTTGGATACTGTCGGGCGGGATAGCCTATCAGGGGAAAACAGCAGCAGCCAGTGCAGTGGCACCACGGCTGGCTCCGATGTTTAGCAGGGAGGGCCAAAGCGCAGAAGAGCAATAGTAGTCATAGGGGAGTCTCTCGTCAGGGGCACAGATAGGCGTTTTTGTGGACGTGAAAGAGACTCCAGGATGGTATGTTGCCTACCTGGTGCCAGGGCCCAGGATGTCTCCGAATGGGTAGCGGGCATTCTGAAGGGGGAGGGCAAACACGCAGAGGTCGTTGTACATATTGGTACTAATGACATAGGCAGGAAGGAGCATGAGGTCCTGCAGCAGGAGTTCAGGGAACTAGGCAGAAAGTTAAAAGACAGGACCTCTAGGGTTGTAATCTCAGGATTACTCCCTGTGCCTCGTGCCAGTGAGGCTAGGAATAGGAAGATAGAGCAGCTAAACATGTGGCTAAACAGCTGGTGTAGGAGGGAGGGTTTCCATTATCTGGACCACTGGGAGCTCTTCCGGAGCAGGTGTGACCTGTATAAGGACGGATTGCATCTAAACTGGAGAGGCATAAATATCCTGGCCACGAGGTCTGCTCGTGTCACACGGGAGGGTTTAAACTAGTATGGCAGGGGGGTGGGTACAGGAGCAATAGGTCAGAAGGTGAAAGCATTGAGGGAGAACTAGGGAATAGGGCCTGTATGGCTCTGTGGAAGAGCAGACTGGAAGATGTTGCTGAAAACAGCGGGTCTGGTGGCCTGAAGTGCATATGGTTTAATGCAAGAAGTATTACGGGTAAGGCAGATGAACTTAAGAGCTTGGATTAGTACTTGGAACTATGATGTTGTTGCCATTACAGAGACCTGGTTGAGGGTGGCAGCTAAACGTTCCAGGATTTAGATGTTTCAGGCAGGACAGAGGGGGATGGAAAAGGGGTGGCGGGGTTGCACTACTGGTTCGGGAGAATATCACAGCTGTACTACGGGAGGACACCTTAGAGGGCATCAAAGGCTATATGGGGAGAGATCAGGAATAAGAAGGGTGCAGTCACAATTTTGGGGGTTTACTACAGGCCTCCCAACAGTCAGCGGGAGATAGAGGAGCAGATAGGTAGACAGATTTTGGAAACAAGTAAAAATAACAGGGTTGTTGTGATGGGAGACTTCAACTTCCCCAATATTGACTGGGACTCACTTAGTGCTAGGGGCCTGGGCGGGCAGTGTTTGTAAGGAGCATCCAGGAGGGTTTCTTAAAACAATATGTAGACAGTCCAACTAAGGAAGGGGCTGTACTGGACCTGGTATTGGGGAACGAGCCCGGCCAGGTTGTAGGAGTTTCAGTAGGGTAGCATTTCGGGAACAGTGACCACAATTCAGTAAGTTTTAAAGTGCTGGTGGACATGGATAAGAATGGTCCGAGGGTGAATGTGCTGAATTGGGGGCAGGCTAATTATCACAATATTAGGCGGGAACTGAAGAACCTACATTGGGGGAGGATGTTTGAGAGTAAATCAACATCTGACATGTGGGAGGCTTTCAAATGTCAGTTGAAAGGAATTCAGGACCGGCATGTGCGGAAGAAGGATAAATACGGCAAATTTCGGGAACCTTGGATGACGAGTGATATTGTAGGCCTCGTCAAAAAGAAAAAGGAGGCATTTGTCATGGCTAGAAGGCTGGGAACAGACTAAGCCTGTGTGGAATATAAGGAAAGTAGGAAGGAACTGAAGCAAGGAGTCAGGAGGGCTAGAAGAGGTCACGAAAAGTCATTGGCAAATCGGGCTAAGGAAAATCCCAAGGCTTTTTACACATACATAAAAAGCAAGAAGGTAGCCAGGGAAAGGGTTGGCCCACTGAAGGATAGGCAAGGGAATCGATGTGTGGAGCTGGAGGAAATCGGCGAGGTACTAAAAGAATACTTTGCATCAGTATTCACCAGAGAAGGAATTGGTGGATGTTGAGTCTGGAGAAGGGTGTGTAGATAGCCTGGGTCACATTGAGATCCAAAAAGACGAGGTGTTGGGTGTCTTGAAAAATATTAAGGTAGATAAATCCCCAGGGCTGGATGGGATCTACCCCAGAATACTGAAGGAGGCTAGAGAGGAAATTGCTGAGGCCTTGACAGAAATCTTTGGATCCTCACTGTCTTCAGGTAATGTCCCGGAGGACTGGAGAATAGCCAATGTTGTCCCTTTGTTTAAGAAGGGTAGCAAGGATAATCCAGGGAACTACAGGCCGGTGAGCCTTAAGTCAGTGGTAGGGAAATTATTGGAGAGAATTCTTCGAGACAGGATCTACTCCCATTTGGAAGCAAATGGATGTATTAGTGAGAGGCAGCATGGTTTTGTGAAGGGGAGGTTGTGTCTCACTAACTTGATAGAGTTTTTCGAAGAGGTCACAAAGATGATTGATGCAGGTAGGGCAGTGGATGTTATCTATATGGACTTCAGTAAGGTCTTTGACAAGGTGCAAGTTTGCACTGAGTGCTGAATTTGGTGCATTTGTGTGCGATAGTGAGAGTTTGGTGACCGAGGGAGTATAAGGCTTCATTTTTATCTAAAGTTTAGTCTTTCTTTTATTTAGTTAATTAACTTAAAAGTTGCTGTTTGGTTTAGAAGAAGGTGAATTTTCAATAAGCTTTAAACACGCTTCTACTTGTAGGCACTTGCAGCTGGAGCTGGTTAATTAGTTAATTGGATTAGGCCAGTTTTCAGAGGCTAGATTCACAGTATAAAAGTGATCCCCTACAGTGCAACCTTTGTTTGCACTGAGTGCTGAATTTGGTGCATTTGAGTGCGATAGTGAGAGTTTAGTGACCGAGGGAGTGCTGAATTTGGTGCATTTGAGTGCGATAGTGCGAGTTTGGTGACCGAGGGAGTGCTGAATTTGGTGCATTTGAGTGTGATAGTGAGAGTTTGGTGACCGAGGGAGTGAGGTGAGGAGGGAGTAAGGTGCTCCTTTCATTTTGTTTCCGACATTTCCGCAAAGAGTGCGAAGAGAGCCAGGAGTTTACAGAAAGTGTAGCTGACTGGGAGCAGGGTCGGAGGGCGGAGATCTAGTTAGTCCACAGGGCAGCTATATTCTGTCAGGTAAGAGGAGATGGAGGCTAGGCCAGTTACATGCTCCTCCTGTAGGATGTGGGTGGTGAGGGATACCACCGGTGTCCCCACTGACTATACCTGCGGGAAGTGCACCCAACTTCAGCTCCTCAAAGACCGTGTTAGGGAACTGGAGCTGAAGCTGGTTGAACTTTGGATCATCCGGGATGCAGAGGGGGTGATTGAGAAGAGTTACAAGGAGGTAACCACACCCAAGGTACAGGACAAGAATAGCTGGGTTACAGTCAGGGGGAAAAAAACAAACAGGCAGAAAGTGCAGGGATCCCTCGTGACCGTTCCCCTTCAAAACAAGTATACCGTTTTGGATGCTGTTGGGGGGGGATGACCTACCGGGGGAAGGCCCTAGCGGCCAGGTCTCTGGCACTGAGTCTGGCTCTGGGGCTCAGAAGGGAAGGGGGGAGAATAGAAAAGCAATAGTTGTAGGAGATTCAATGGTTAGGGGAATAGATAGGAGATTCTGTGGTCGCGAGCGAGACTCCCGGAAGGTATGTTGCCTCCCGGGTGCCAGGGCCAGGGATGTCTCGGATCGTGTCTTCAGGATCCTTAAGGGGGAGGGGGAGCAGCCAGAAGTCGTGGTGCACATTGGTACCAACGACATAGGTAGGAAAAGGGGTGTGGAGGTAATGAACAAGTTTAGGGAGTTAGGCTGGAAGTTAAAAGCCAGGACAGACATTGTTGTCATCTCTGGTTTGTTGCCGGTGCCACGTGATAGCGAGGCTAGGAATAGGGAGAGAGTGCAGTTGAACACGTGGCTGCAGGAATGGTGTAGGAGGGAGGGCTTCAGGTATTTGGATAATTGGAGCGCATTCTGGGGAAGGTGGGACCTGTACAAGCAGGACGGGTTGCATCTGAACCAGAGGGGCACCAATATCCTGGGAGGGAGGTTTTCTAGTACTCTTCGGGAGGGTTTAAGCTAATTTGGCAGGGGAATGGGAACCGGATTTGTAGTCCAACAACTAAGGTAGCCGATATTCAGGACGCCAAAGCGTGTAATGAGGCAGTGGGGAAGGGAACACTGACAAAGGAGAGTACTTGCAGGCACGGAGATGGGTTGAAGTGTGTATACTTCAACGCAAGAAGCATCAGGAATAAGGTGGGTGAACTTAAGGCATGGATCGGTACTTGGGACTACGATGTGGTGGCCATCACGGAAACTTGGATAGAAGAGGGGCAGAAATGGTTGTTGGAGGTCCCTGGTTATAGATGTTTCAATAAGATTAAGGAGGGTGGTAAAAGAGGTGGGGGGGGGGGGTGGCAATATTAATTAGAGATAGTATAACAGCTGCAGAAAGGCAGTTCGAGGAGTATCACCCTATTGAGGTAGTATGGGTTGAAGTCAGAAATAGGAAAGGAGCAGTCACCTTGTTAGGAGTTTTCTATCGGCCCCCCAATAGTAGCAGAGATGTGGAGGAACAGATTGGGAAACAGATTTTGGAAAGGTGCAGAAGTCATAGGGTAGTAGTCATGGGCGACTTTAACTTCCCAAATATTGAGTGGAAACTCTTTAGATCAAATAGTTTGGATGGGGTGGTGTTTGTGCAGTGTGTCCAGGAAGTTTTTCTAACACAATATGTAGATTGTCCGACCAGAGGAGGGGCAATATTGGATTTAGTACTGGGTAATGAGCCAGGGCAAGTGATAGATTTGTTAGTGGGGGAGCATTTTGGAGATAGTGACCACAATTCTGTGACTTTCACTTTAGTAATGGAGAGGGATAGGTACGTGCAACAGGGCAAGGTTTACAATTGGGGGAAGGGTAAATCCGATGTTGTCAGACAAGAATTGAAGTGCATAAGTTGGGAACATAGGCTGGCAGGGAAGGACACAAGTGAAATGTGGAACTTGTTCAAGGAACAGGTGCTACGTGTCCTTGATGTGTATGTCCTTGTCAGGCAGGGAAGAGATGGTCGAGTGAGGGAACCATGGTTGACAAGCGAGGTCGAATGTCTTGTTAAGAGGAAAAAGGTGACTTATGTAAGGCTGAGGAAACAAGGTTCAGACAGGGCATTGGAGGGATACAAGATAGCCAGGAGGGAACTGAAGAAAGGGATTAGGAGAGCTAAGAGAGGGCATGAACAATCTTTGGCGGGTAGGATCAAGGAAAACCCCAAGGCCTTTTACACATATGTGAGAAATATGAGAATGACTAGAGCGAGGGTAGGTCCGATCAAGGACAGTAGCGGGAGATTGTGTATTGAGTCTGAAGAGATAGGAGAGGTCTTGAACGAGTACTTTTCTTCTGTATTTACAAATGAGAGGGGCGATATTGTTGGAGAGGACAGTGTGAAACAGATTGGTAAGCTCGAGGAAATACTTGTTAGGAAGGAAGATGTGTTGGGCATTTTGAAAAACTTGAGGATAGACAAGTCCCCCGGGCCTGACGGGATATATCCAAGGATTCTATGGGAAGCAAGTGATGAAATTGCAGAGCCGTTGGCAATGATCTTTTCGTCCTCACTGTCAACAGGGGTGGTACCAGGTGATTGGAGAGTGGCGAATGTCGTGCCCGTGTTCAAAAAAGGGACTAGGGATAACCCTGGGAATTACAGGCATGTTAGTCTTACTTCGGTGGTAGGCAAAGTAATGGAAAGTATATGTTTTGGGCAGCACGGTGGCCTTGTGGATAGCACAATTGCTTCACAGCTCCAGGGTCCCGGGTTCGATTCCGGCTTGGGTCACTGTCTGTGCGGAGTCTGCACGTCCTCCCCGTGTGTGCGTGGGTTTCCTCCGGGTGCTCCGGTTTCCTCCCACAGTCCAAAGATGTGCAGGTTAGGTGGATTGGCCATGATAAATTGCCCTTAGTGTCCAAAATTGCCCTTAGTGTTGGGTGGGGTTACTGGGTTATGGGGATAGGGTGGCGGTGTTGACCTTGGATAGGGCGCTCTTTCCAAGAGCCGGTGCAGACTCGATGGGCCGAATGGCCTCCTTCTGCACTGTAAATTCTATGATTCTATGAAAGGGTACTGAAGGATAGGATTTCTGAGCATCTGGAAAGACACTGCTTGATTAGGGATAGTCAGCACGGATTTGTGAGGGGTAGGTCTTGCCTTACAAATCTTATTGAATTCTTTGAGGAGGTGACCAAGCATGTGGATGAAGGTAAAGCAGTGGATGTAGTGTACATGGATTTTAGTAAGGCATTTGATAAAGTTCCCCATGGTAGGCTTATGCAGAAAGTAAGGAGGCATGGGATAGTGGGAAATTTGGCCAGTTGGATAACGAACTGGCTAACCGATAGAAGTCAGAGAGTGGTGGTGGATGGCAAATATTCAGCCTGGAGCCCAGTTACCAGTGGCGTACCGCAGGGATCAGTTCTGGGTCCTCTGCTGTTTGTGATTTTCATTAATGACTTGGATGAGGGAGTTGAAGGGTGGGTCAGTAAATTTGCAGACGATACGAAGATTGGTGGAGTTGTGGATAGTAAGGAGGGCTGTTGTCGGCTGCAAAGAGACATAGATAGGATGCAGAGCTGGGCTGAGAAGTGGCAGATGGAGTTTAACCCTGAAAAGTGTGAGGTTGTCCATTTTGGAAGGACAAATATGAATGCGGAATACAGGGTTAACGGTAGAGTTCTTGGCAATGTGGAGGAGCAGAGAGATCTTGGGGTCTATGTTCATACATCTTTGAAAGTTGCCACTCAAGTGGATAGAGCTGTGAAGAAGGCCTATGGTGTGCTCGCGTTCATTAACAGAGGGATTGAATTTAAGAGCCGTGAGGTGATGATGCAGCTGTACAAAACCTTGGTAAGGCCACATTTGGAGTACTGTGTACAGTTCTGGTCGCCTCATTTTAGGAAGGATGTGGAAGCTTTGGAAAAGGTGCAAAGAAGATTTACCAGGATGTTGCCTGGAATGGAGAGTAGGTTTTACGAGGAAAGGTTGAGGGTGCTAGGCCTTTTCTCATTGGAACGGAGAAAGATGAGGGGCGACTTGATAGAGGTTTATAAGATGATCAGGGGAATAGATAGAGTAGACAGTCAGAGACTTTTTCCCCAGGTGGAACAAACCATTACAAGGGGACATAAATTTAAGGTGAAAGGTGGAAGATATAGGAGGGATATCAGAGGTAGGTTCTTTACCCAGAGAGTAGTGGGGGCATGGAATGCACTGCCTGTGGAAGTAGTTGAGTCGGAAACATTAGGGACCTTCAAGTAGCTATTGGATAGGTACATGGATTACAGTAAAATGATAGTGTAGATTTATTTGTTCTCAAGGGCAGCACGGTAGCATTGTGGATAGCACAATTGCTTCACAGTTCCAGGGTCCCAGGTTCGATTCCGGCTTGGGTCACTGTCTGTGCGGAGTCTGCACGTCCTCCCCGTGTCTGCGTGGGTTTCCTCCGGGTGCTCCGGTTTCCTCCCACAGTCCAAAGATGTGCGGGTTAGGTGAATTGGCCAATGATAAATTGCCCTTAATGTCCAAATTGCCCTTGGTGTTGGGTGGAAGTGTTGAGTTTGGGTAGGGTGCTCTTTCCAAGAGCCGGTGCAGACTCAAAGGGCCGAATGGCCTCCTTCTGCACTGTAAATTCAATGATAATCTATGATTAATCTAGGACAAAGGTTTGGCACAACATCGTGGGCCGAAGGGCCTGTTCTGTGCTGTATTTTTCTATGTTCTAAGGTCCCTCATGGTAGACTGGTACAAAAGGTGAAGTCACACAGGGTCAGGGGTGAGCTGGCAAGGTGGATACAGAACTGGCTAGGTCATAGAAGACAGAGAGTAGCAATGGAAGGGTGCTTTTCTAATTGGAGAGCTGTGACTCGTGGTTTCCCACAGGGATCAGTGCTGGGACCTTTGCTGTTTGTAGTATATATAAATGATTTGTGTGAGAGCAGCTGGTGAGTCAGTTTCAGCGGGAGCATTGCGGAAGGAGGTTGCTGGGAGGTAAGTCAACCTTTAAAAGCACTTCTCTTTGCAGGGGCAGGCCAGTCGATTTCGGCGGGAGTGGAGCTGGCTGGTTAGTCAATTTCAGCAGGAGCTGAGAATTTTTCTTTTTTTTTTAAATTAGTTTTTTAGGCGGGATCAGGAAGTCGACCCGCGGACGTCTGGGAAGACCCTCACCAATAAACTCTGGTGGAGAGGAAACCCGAGACACTACACGTGTAGTGTCTCCCACCCACCCTCCTCCTCTAACCTAATAATAAAACCCACTGGTGTGAGGTAAGTACCATATTTTATTATATTATTATTATTTTTTATAAAAATTTAATTTAGTTGTTAGCCAGATCTTGGTAGAAAGTTAGAGGAATGGCAGGGAAGGGAGTGCAATGTTCCTCCTGCAGGATGTTTGAGGTGAGGGATGCAGTTAGTGTCCCTGCTGATTTTACCTGCAGGAAGTGCTGCCATCTCCAGCTCCTCCAAGACCGAGTTAGGGAACTGGAGCTGGAGTTGGAAGAACTTCGGATCATTCGGGAGGCAGAAGGGGTCATAGATAGCAGCTTCAGGGAATTAGTTACACCAAAGATTGGAGATAGGTGGGTAACTGTAAGAGGGACTGGGAAAAAACAGTCAGTGCAGGGATCCCCTGCGGTCGTTCCCCTGAGAAACAAGTATACCGCTTTGGATACTTGTGGGCGGGACGACTTACCAGGGGTAAGCCATGGGGTACGGGCCTCAGGCACGGAGTCTGTCCCTGTTGCTCAGAAGGGAAGGGGGGAGAGGAGCAGAGCATTAGTAATTGGGGACTCTATAGTCAGGGGCACAGATAGGAGATTTTGTGGGAGCGCGAGAGACTCACGTTTGGTATGTTGCCTCCCAGGTGCAAGGGTACGTGATGTCTCGGATCGTGTTTTCCGGGTCCTTAGGGGGAGGAGGAGCAGCCCCAAGTCGTGGTCCACATTGGCACCAACGACATAGGTAGGAAAGGGGACAAGGATGTCAGGCAGGCTTTCAGGGAGCTAGGATGGAAGCTCAGAACTAGAACAAACAGAGTTGTTATCTCTGGGTTGTTGCCCGTGCCACGTGATAGTGAGATGAGGAATAGGGAGAGAGAGCATTTAAACACGTGGCTACAGGGATGGTGCAGGCGGGAGGGTTTCAGATTTTTGGATAACTGGGGCTCTTTCTGGGGAAGGTGGGACCTCTACAGACAGGATGGTCTACATCTGAACCTGAGGGGCACAAATATCCTGGGTGGGAGATTTGTTAGTGCTCTTTGGGGGGGTTTAAACTAATGCAGCAGGGGCATGGGAACCTGGATTGTAGTTTTAGGGTAAGGGAGAATGAGAGTATAGAGGTCAGGAGCACAGATTTGACGTCGCAGGAGGGGGCCAGCGTTCAGGTAGGTGGTTTGAAGTGTGTCTACTTCAATGCCAGGAGTATACGAAACAAGGTAGGGGAACTGGCAGCGTGGGTTGTTACCTGGGACTTCGATGTTGTGGCCATTTCGGAGACATGGATAGAGCAGGGACAGGAATGGATGTTGCAGGTTCCGGGGTTTAGGTGTTTTAGTAAGCTCAGAGAAGGAGGCAAAAGAGGGGGAGGTGTGGCGCTGCTAGTCAAGAGCAGTATTACGGTGGCGGAGAGGATGCTAGATGGGGACTCTTCTTCCGAGGTAGTATTGGCTGAAGTTAGAAACAGGAAAGGAGAGGTCACCCTGTTGGGAGTTTTTTATAGGCCTCCTAATAGTTCTAGGGATGTAGAGGAAAGGATGGCGAAGATGATTCTGGATATGAGCGAAAGTAACAGGGTAGTTATTATGGGAGACTTTAACTTTCCAAATATTGACTGGAAAATATATAGTTCGAGTACAATAGATGGGTCGTTTTTTGTACAGTGTGTGCAGGAGGGTTTCCTGAAACAATATGTTGACAGGCCAACAAGAGGCGAGGCCACGTTGGATTTGGTTTTGGGTAATGAACCAGGCCAGGTGTTGGATTTGGAGGTAGGAGAGCACTTTGGGGACAGTGACCACAATTCGGTGACGTTTACGTTAATGATGGAAAGGGATAAGTATACACCGCAGGGCAAGAGTTATAGCTGGGGGAAGGGCAATTATGATGCCATTAGACGTGACTTGGGGGGGATAAGGTGGAGAAGTAGGCTGCAAGTGTTGGGCACACTGGATAAGTGGGGCTTGTTCAAGGATCAGCTACTGCGTGTTCTTGATAAGTATGTACCGGTCAGACAGGGAGGAAGGCGTCGAGCGAGGGAACCGTGGTTTACCAAGGAAGTGGAATCTCTTGTTAAGAGGAAGAAGAAGGCCTATGTGAAGATGAAGTGTGAAGTTTCGGTTGGGGCAATGGATAGTTACAAGGTAGCGAGGAAGGATCTAAAGAGAGAGCTAAGACGAGCAAGGAGGGGACATGAGAAGTATTTGGCAGGAAGGATCAAGGAAAACCCAAAAGCTTTCTATAGGTATGTCAGGAATAAGCGAATGACTAGGGAAAGAGTAGGACCAGTCAAGGACAGGGATGGGAAATTGTGTGTGGAGTCTGAAGAGATAGGCGAGATACTAAATGAATATTTTTCGTCAGTATTCACTCAGGAAAAAGATAATGTTGTGGAGGAGAATGCTGAGCCCCAGGCTAATAGAATAGATGGCATTGAGGTACGTAGGGAAGAGGTGTTGGCAATTCTGGACAGGCTGAAAATAGATAAGTCCCCGGGACCTGATGGGATTTATCCTAGGATTCTATGGGAGGCCAGGGAAGAGATTGCTGGACCTTTGGCTTTGATTTTTATGTCATCATTGGCTACAGGAATAGTGCCAGAGGACTGGAGGACAGCAAATGTGGTCCCTTTGTTCAAAAAGGGGAGCAGAGACAACCCCGGCAACTATAGACCGGTGAGCCTCACGTCTGTAGTGGGTAAAGTCTTGGAGGGGATTATAAGGGACAAGATTTATAATCATCTAGATAGGAATAATATGATCAGGGATAGTCAGCATGGCTTTGTGAAGGGTAGGTCATGCCTCACAAACCTTATTGAGTTCTTTGAGAAGGTGACTGAACAGGTAGACGAGGGTAGAGCAGTTGATGTGGTGTATATGGATTTCAGCAAAGCGTTTGATAAGGTTCCCCACGGTAGGCTATTGCAAAAAATACGGAGGCTGGGGATTGAGGGTGATTTAGAGATGTGGATCAGAAATTGGCTAGCTGAAAGAAGACAGAGGGTGGTGGTTGATGGGAAATGTTCAGAATGGAGTAAAGTCACAAGTGGAGTACCTACTGTTCTGGGGCCGTTGCTGTTTGTCATTTTTATCAATGACCTAGAGGAAGGCGCAGAAGGGTGGGTGAGTAAATTTGCAGACGATACTAAAGTCGGTGGTGTTGTCGATAGTGTGGAAGGATGTAGCAGGTTACAGAGGGATATAGATAAGCTGCAGAGCTGGGCTGAGAGGTGGCAAATGGAGTTTAATGTAGAGAAGTGTGAGGTGATTCACTTTGGAAGGAATAACAGGAATGCGGAATATTTGGCTAATGGTAAAGTTCTTGAAAGTGTGGATGAGCAGAGGGATCTAGGTGTCCATGTACATAGATCCCTGAAAGTTGCCACCCAGGTTGATAGGGTTGTGAAGAAGGCCTATGGAGTGTTGGCCTTTATTGGTAGAGGGATTGAGTTCCGGAGTCGGGAGGTCATGTTGCAGCTGTACAGAATTCTGATCCGGCCGCATTTGGAGTATTGCGTACAGTTCTGGTCACCGCATTATAGGAAGGACGTAGAGGCTTTGGAGCGGGTGCAGAGGAGATTTACCAGGATGTTGCCTGGTATGGAGGGAAAGTCTTATGAGGAAAGGCTGATGGACTTGAGGTTGTTTTCGTTGGAGAGAAGAAGGTTAAGAGGAGACTTAATAGAGGCATACAAAATGATCAGGGGGTTGGATAGGGTGGACAGTGAGAGCCTTCTCCCGCGGATGGATATGGCTGGCACGAGGGGACATAACTTTAAACTGAGGGGTAATAGATATAGGACAGAGGTCAGAGGTAGGTTCTTTACGCAAAGAGTAGTGAGGCCGTGGAATGCCCTACCTGCTACAGTAGTGAACTCGCCAACATTGAGGGCATTTAAAAGTTTATTGGATAAACATATGGATGATAATGGCATAGTGTAGGTTAGATGGCTTTTGTTTCGGTGCAACATCGTGGGCCGAAGGGCCTGTACTGCGCTGTATTGTTCTATGTTCTATGTTCTATTTGGAGGAAAATGTAACTGGTCTGATTAGTAAGTTTGCAGACGACACAATGGTTGATGGAATTGTGGATAGCGATGAGGATTGTCAGAGGATACAGCAGGATTTAGATCATTTGGAGACTTGGGCGGTGAGATGGCAGATTGAGTTTAATCCGGCCAAATGTGAGGTAATGCATTTTGGAAGGTCTAATGCAGGTAGGGAATATACAGTGAATGGTAGAACCCTCAAGAGTATTGAAAGTCAAAGAGATCTAGGAGTACAGGTCCACAAGTCACTGAAAGGGGCAACACAGGTGGAGAATGTAGTCAAGAAGGCATACGGCATGCTTGCCTTCATTGGCCGGGGCATTGAGTATAAGAATTGGCAAGTCATGTTGTAGCTGTATAGAACCTTAGTTAGGCCACGTTTGGAGTAAAATGTTCAATTCTGGTCGCCACACTACCAGAAGGATGTGGAGGCTTTAGAGAGGGTGCAGAAGAGATTTAGCAGGATGTTGTCTGGTATGGAGGGCATTAGCTATGAGAAGCGGTTGAATAACCTCGATTTGTTCTCACTGGAACGACGGAGGTTGAGGGGCAACCTGATAGAGGCCTACAAAATTATAAGGGGCATAGACAGAGTGGATAGTCAGAGGCTTTTCCCCAGGGTAGAGGGGTCAATTACTCGGGGGCATAGGTTTAAGGTGCGAGGGGCAAGGTTTAGAGGAGATGTACGAGGCAAGTTTTTTTATACTGAGGGTAGTAGGTGCCTGGAACTCGCTGCCGGAGGTGGTGGTGTAAGCAGGGACGATAGTGACATTTAAGGGGCACCTTGACAAATACATAAATAGGATGGGAATAGAGGGATACGGACCCAGGAAGATTTGTTTAGTCGGGCATCACGGTCGGCACGGGCTTGGAGGGCCGAAGGGCCTGTTCCTGTGCTGTACTTTTCTTTGTTCTTTGTACATAGAACATAGAACAGTACGTAGATAGTCCTACTTGGGAGGGGGCAGTGCTACACCTAATCCTAGGAAATTTAGCCGGGTAAGTGGTCAAAGAGTCAGTGGGAGTGCATTTTGGAGAAAGTGACCATAATTCTGTAAGTTTTGAAGTCATTATGGAAAGGATAAGGATAGTCCAGAATTCAACTGTCTGAATTGGGGGAAGGATACTTTCAATATCATTAGACAGGATCTGGCAAACGTAGACTGGAAGCAGTCTACCTGCTACTTGCAGGTAAATATACATTTGGAAAGTGGGAGTCTTTGAAAAGTGAAATAGAGAGTTCAGGGCCAACCTGTTCCTCTAAGAGTGAAAGGGCCAGGCTGGCACGCCCAAGGAACCCTGGATATCAAGGGTTTGCGAAAGAAAAAAAGGAAGCATATGGTAGGTATAGAGCACTAAAAATGGAGGAAGTCCTTCAGAAGTAGAGAGAGTGTAGTGTGGGATGCTTAGGGGATTTTCACAGTAAGCCTACTTGTGAGACTACGAAGGATTATTATTAACAAAATTAGGAGATCAAAGAGGGACCACAAAATATCATTGGTGGGAAGGATGAAGGAAACCCCCCGAAGTATATTAGGAGCAAGAGGATGACCAGGTAAAGGGTGAGGCCATTTAGGGACCAAAGGAACAACCTGTGCGTGGAGCCAGAGGACATGGGTGAGGTCTTGAATTAATATTTTCATCTGTATTCACCAAGGAGAAAGACATGGCAGCTGGAAATTTCAGTTGAGATGGTGAAGTTCTAGAGCAGGTTAAGATTAAGAAGGACAAGGTAATAGATGTGTTAGTGGGCATAAAGGTGCATAAACCCTCTGGGCCTGATGAGATGTATCCCAGGCTGCTGTGGGAGGCAAAAGAGGAGCTTGCTGGAGCAAATCTTCTCTGGTCAAGGGTGAAGTGCCAGATGACTAGCTATCCTCCAATGTGGTACCTTTATTCAAGAAGGACAACAGGGATAAGCCAGATTATTACAGGCCATTTGTCGAACAGCAGTGGTAGGGAAATTATTGCAAATAATTCTGAGGGACACGATTAATCAACACTTGGAAAGGAAGGGATTGATCAGGGATAGTCAGCACAGGTTTGTTGGTGGGAGGTCCGATCTAATTAATTCAATTGAGTTTTTTGAGAAGGTAAGTAATCATATTGATGAGGGTAGCAGTTGATATAGAATAGAACGATACAGCGCAGTACAGGCCCTTCGGCCCACGATGTTGCACCGAAACAAAAGCCATCTAACCTACACTATGCCATTATCATCCATATGTTTATCCAATAAACTTTTAAATGCCCTCAATGTTGGCGTGTTCACTACTGTTGCAGGTAGGGCATTCCACGGCCTCACTACTCTTTGCGTAAAGAACCTACCTCTGACCTCTGTCCTATATCTATTACCCCTCAGTTTAAAGCTATGTCCCCTCGTGCCAACCATTTCCATCCGCGGGAGAAGGCTCTCACTGTCCACCCTATCTAACCCCCTGATCATTTTGTACGCCTCTATTAAGTCTCCTCTTAACCTTCTTCTCTCCAACGAAAACAACCTCAAGTCCATCAGCCTTTCCTCATAAGATTTTCCCTCCATACCAGGCAACATCTTGGTAAATCTCCTCTGCACCCGCTCCAAAGCCTCCACGTCCTTCCTATAATGCGGTGACCAGAACTGTACGCAATATTCCAAATGTGGCCGTACCAGAGTTTTGTACAGCTGCAACATGACCTCCTGACTCCGGAACTCAATCCCTCTACCAATAAAGGCCAACACTCCATAGGCCTTCTTCACAACCCTATCAACCTGGGTGGCAACTTTCAGGGATCTATGTACATGGACACCTAGATCCCTCTGCTCATCCACACTTCCAAGAACTTTACCATTAGCCAAATATTCCGCATTCCTGTTATTCCTTCCAAAGTGAATCACCTCACACTTCTCTACATTAAACTCCATTTGCCACCTCTCAGCCCAGCTCTGCAGCTTATCTATATCCCTCTGTAACCTGCTACATCCTTCCACACTGTCGACAACACCACCGACTTTAGTATCGTCTGCAAATTTACTCACCCACCCTTCTGCGCCTTCCTCTAGGTCATTGATAAAAATGACAAACACCAACGGCCCCAGAACAGATCCTTGTGGTACGCCACTTGTAACTGAACTCCATTCTGAACATTTCCCATCAACCACCACCCTCTGTCTTCTTTCAGCTAGCCAATTTCTGATCCACATCTCTAAATCTCCCTCAATCCCCAGCCTCCGTATTTTCCGCAATAGCCTACCGTGGGGAACCTTATCAAACGCTTTACTAAAATCCATATACACCACATCAACTGCTCTACCCTCGTCTACCTGTTCAGTCACCTTCGCAAAGAACTCGATAAGGTTTGTGAGGCATGACCTACCCTTCACAAAGTCATGCTGACTACCCCTGATCATATTATTCCTATCTAGATGATTATAAATCTTGTCTCTTATAATCCCCTCCAAGACTTTACCCACTACAGACGTGAGGCTCACCGGTCTATAGTTGCCGGGGTTGTCTCTGCTCCCCTTTTTGAACAAAGGGACCACATTTTGCTATCCTCCAGTCCTCTGGCACTATTCCTGTAGCCAATGATGACATAAAAATCAAAGCCAAAGGCCCAGCAATCTCTTCCCTGGCCTCCCAGAGAATCCTAGGATAAATCCCATCAGGCCCCGGGGACTTATCTATTTTCAGCCTGTCAAGAATTGCCAACACCTCTTCCCTACGTACCTCAATGCCATCTATTCTAATAGCCGGGGTCTCAGCATTCTCCTCCACAACATTATCTTTTTCCCGAGTGAATACTGACGAAAAATATTCATTTAGTATCTCGCCTATCTCTTCAGACTCCACGCACAACTTCCCATCCCAGTCCTTGACTGGTCCTACTCTTACCCTAGTCATTCGCTTATTCCTGACATACCTATAGAAAGCTTTTGGGTTTTCCTTGATCCTACCTGCCAAATACTTCTCATGGCCCCTCCTTGCTCGTCTTAGCTCTCTCTTAGATCCTTCCTCGCTACCTTGTAACTATCCATCGCCCCAACTGAAACTTCACACCTCATCTTCACATAGGCCTCCTTCTTCCTCTTAACAAGAGATTCCACTTATTTGGTAAACCACGGTTCCCTCGCTCGATGCCTTCCTCCCTCCTTGACATACTTATCAAGAACACGCAGTAGCTGATCCTTGAACAAGCTCCACTTATCCAGTGTGCCCAACACTTGCAGCCTACTTCTCCACCTTATCCCCCCCAAGTCACGTCTAATGGCATCATAATCGCCCTTCCCCCAGCTATAACTCTTGCCCTGCGGTGTATACTTATCCTTTTCCATCATTAACGTAAACGTCACCGAATTGTGGTCACTGTCCCCAAAGTGCTCTCCTACCTCCAAATCCAACACCTGGCCTGGTTCATTACCCACAACCAAATCCAACGTGGCCTCGCCTCTTGTTGGCCTGTCAACATATTGTGTCAGGAAACCCTCTTGCACACACTGTACAAAAAACGACCCATCTAATGTACTCGAACTATATCTTTTCCAGTCAATATTTGGAAAGTTAAAGTCTCCCATAATAACTACTCTGTTACTTTCGCTCTTATCCAGGATCATCCTCGCCATCCTTTCCTCTACATCCCTCGAACTATTTGGAGGCCGATAGAAAACTCCCAACAGGGTGACCTCTCCTTTCCTGTTTCTAACCTCAGCCCATATTACCTCGGAAGATGAGTCCCCATCTAGCATCCTCTCCGCCACCGTAATACTGCTCTTGACTAGCAGCGCCACACCTCCCCCTCTTTTGCCTCCTTCTCTGAGCTTACTAAAACACTTAAACCCCGGAACCTGCAACATCCATTGCTGTCCCTGCTCTATCCATGTCTCCGAAATGGCCACAACATCGAAGTCCCAGGTACCAACCCATGCTGCCAGTTCCCCTACCTTATTTCGTATACTCCTGGCATTAAAATAGACACACTTCAAACCACCTCCTGAACACTGGCCCCCTCCTGCGACGTCAAATCTGTGCTCCTGACCTCTATACTCTCATTCTCCCTTACCCTAAAACTACAATCCAGGTTCCCATGCCCCTGCTGCATTAGTTTAAACCCCTCCAAAGAGCACTAACAAATCTCCCCCCCAGGATATTTGTGCCCCTCAGGTTCAGATGTAGACCATCCTGTCTGTAGAGGTCCCACTTTCCCCAGAAAGAGCCCCAGTTATCCAGAAATCTGAATCCCTCCCGCCTGCACCATCCCTGTAGCCACATGTTTAATTGCTCGCTCTCCCTATTCCTCATCTCACTATCACGTGGCACGGGCAACAACCCAGAGATAACAACTCGGTTTGTTCTAGTTCTGAGCTTCCATCCTAGCTCCCTGAAAGCCTGCCTGACATCCTTGTCCCCTTTCCTACCTATGTCGTTAGTGCCAATGTGGACCACGACTTGGGGCTGCTCCCCTTCCCCCTTAAGGACCCGGAAAACACGATCCGAGACATCACGTACCCTTGCACCTGGGAGGCAACATACCAAACGTGAGTCTCTCACGCTCCCACAAAATCTCCTATCTGTGCCCCTGATTATCGAGTCCCCAATTACTAATGCTCTGCTCCTCTCCCCCCTTCCCTTCTGAGCAACAGGGACAGACTCCGTGCCAGAGGCCCGTACCCCATGGCTTACCCCTGGTAAGTCCCCCCCCCCCACAAGTATCCAAAGCGGTATACTTGTTTCTCAGGGGAATGACCGCAGGGGATCCCTGCACTGACTGCTTCTTCCCAGTCCCTCTTACAGTTACCCATCTGTCTCCAATTTTTGGTGTAACTAATTCCCTAAAGCTGCTATCTATGACCCCCTCTGCCTCCCGAATGATCCGAAGTTCTTCCAACTCCAGCTCCAGTTCCCTAACTCGGTCTTGGAGGAGCTGGAGATGGCAGCACTTCCTGCAGGTAAAATCAGCAGGGACACTAACGGCATCCCTCACCTCAAACATCCTGCAGGAGGAACATTGCACTCCCTTCCCTGCCATCCCTCTAACTTTCTACCAAGATCTGGCTAACAACTAAATTAAATTAAAAATAAATAGGGGAGAGATTCAGAAGGGCCCAGAGGGGCAATTTCTTCACTCAGAGGGTAGTGAGTGTCTGGAATGGGCTGTCAGAGGTAGTAGTAGAGGCGGGTACAATTGTGTCTTTTAAAAAACATTTAGATAGTTACATGGGTAAGATGGGTATAGAGGGTTATGGGCCAAGTGCGGGCAACTGGGACTAGCTTAATGGTAAAAACTGGGCGGCATGGACTGGTTGGGCCGAAGGGCCTGTTTCCATGCTGTAAACTTCTATGATTCTATGAAATAAATAAATAATAATAAAATATGGTACTTACCTCACACCAATGGGTCTTATTATTAGGTTAGAGGAGGAGGGCGGGTGGGAGACATAACACGTGTAGTGTCTCGGGTTTCCTCTCCACCAGAATTTATTGGTGAGGGACTTCCCAGAAGTCCGCGGGTCG
Source organism: Scyliorhinus torazame (assembly GCF_047496885.1). Lineage (NCBI taxonomy): Eukaryota > Metazoa > Chordata > Chondrichthyes > Carcharhiniformes > Scyliorhinidae > Scyliorhinus > Scyliorhinus torazame. Next base: position 178,040,329 of record NC_092713.1, read on the forward strand.
AACTTCCTGTTCCCGCCTTAAACACTAAAATTTAAGTTGGTTATGGTTTACATGGACGTCAGTAAGGGCTTTGGCAAGGTCCCACATGGAAGGCTGGTCGAAAAGATTAGAGTCCATAAGATCCAATGAAAGTTGGCAAATTGGATCCAAAATTGACTTGTTAAGAACATAAGAACTAGGAGCAGGAGTCGGCCATCTGGCCCTTCGAGCCTGCTCCACCATTCAATGAGATCATGGCTGATCTTTTGTGGACTCAGCTCCACTTTCCGGCCCGAACACCATAACCCTTAATCCCTTTATTCTTCAAAAAACTATCTATCTTTATCTTAAAAACGTTTAATGAAGGAGCCTCTACTGCTTCACTGGGCAAGGAATTCCATAGATTCACAACCCTTTGGGTGAAGAAGTTCCTCCTAAACTCAGTCCTAAATCTACTTCCCCTTATTTTGAGGCTATGCCCCCTAGTTCTGCTTTCACCCGCCAGTGGAAACAACCTGCCCGCATCTATCCTATCTATTCCCTTCATAATCTTATATGTTTCTATAAGATCCCCCCTCATCCTTCTAAATTCCAACGAGTACAGTCCCAGTCTACTCAACCTCTCCTCGTAATCCAACCCCTTCAGCTCTGGGATTAACCTAGTGAATCTCCTCTGCACACCCTCCAGTGCCAGTACGTCCTTTCTCAAGTAAGGAGACCAAAACTGAACACAATACTCCAGGTGTGGCCTCACTAACACTTTATACAATTGCAGCAGAACCTCCCTAGTCTTATACTCCATCCCTCTAGCAATGAAGGACAAAATTCCATTTGCCTTCTTAATCACCTGTTGCACCTGAAAACCAACTTTTTGCGACTCATGCACTCATTGGCTCCCCGTTATCTACCGCACTGTTAATGTCCTCAAAAAATTCCACTAAATTAGTTAGGCACGACCTGCCCTTTATGAACCCATGCTGCGTCTGTCCAATGGGACAATTTCCATCCAGATGCCTCGCTATTTCTTCCTTGATGATAGATTCCAGCATCTTCCCTACTACAGAAGTTAAGCTCACTGGCCTATAATTACCCGCTTTCTGCCTACCTCCTTTTTTAAACAGTGGTGTCACGTTTGCTAATTTCCAATCCGCCGGGACCACCCCAGAGTCTAGTGAATTTTGGTAAATTATCACTAGTGCATTTGCAATTTCCCTAGCCATCTCTTTTAGCACTCTGGGGTGCATTCCATCAGGTCCAGGAGACTTGTCTACCTTTAGCCCCATTACCTTGCCCATCACTACCTCCTTGGTGATAATAATCCTCTCAAGGTCCTCACCTGTCATAGCCTCATTTCCATCAGTCACTGGCATGTTATTTGTGTCTTCCACTGCGAAGACCGACCCAAAAAGCCTGTTCAGTTCCTCAGCCATTTCCTCATCTCCCATTATTAAATCTCCCTTCTCATCCTCTCTTTTTTTATGTATTTGTAGAAACTTTTACTATCTATTTTTATATTCTGAGCAAGTTTACTCTCATAATCTATCTTGCTCTTCTTTATAGCTTTTTTAGTAGCTTTCTGTTGCCCCCTATAGATTTCCCAGTCCTCTCGCCTCCCACTAATCTTTGCTACTTTGTATGTTTTTTCCTTCAATTTGATACTCTCCCTTATTTCCTTAGATATCCACGGTCGATTTTCCCTCTGTTTACCATCCTTCCTTTTTGTTGGTATAAACCTTTGCTGAGCACTGTGAAAAATCACTTGGAAGGTTCTCCACTGTTCCTCAACTGTTTCACCAAAAAGTCTTTGCTCCCAGTCTACCTTAGCTAGTTCTTCTCTCATCCCATTGTAATCTCCTTTGTTTAAGCACAAAACACTAGTGCTTGATTTTACCTTCTCACCCTCCATCTGTATTTTAAATTCCACCATATTGTGATCGCTCCTTCCGAGAGGATCCCTAACTATGAGATCCTGAATCAATCCTGTCTCATTACACAAGACCAGATCTAGGACCGCTTGTTCCCTCGTAGGTTCCATTACATACTGTTCTAGGAAACTATCGCGGATACATTCTATAAACTCCTCCTCAAGGCTGCCTTGACCGACCTGGTTAAACCAATCAACATGTAGATTAAAATCCCCCAAAACTGCTGTACCATTTCTACATGCATCTGTTATTTCTGTTAAGAGGAGACAAAGGATAATGGTGGATGGGTGCCTTTGTGATTGGAAGCCTGTGACCAGCAGTGCATCACAGGGACCAGTGCTGGGACCCCTGATGTTTGGATGAGAATGCAGATGTCATGAAAATTGGTGGTACTGTTGATAGTGAGGATAGTCTTAGCTATAGACTGATATCGATCAGCTGGTAAGTTGGGCAGAGCATTGGCAGATGGAATTTAATTCTGGTAAGTATTGAGGTGATGCATTTAGGGAGGTTTAATAAGGGTAGGATATACACAATGAATTGTAGGTCACTAGGGAGTATTGAGGAACAAAGGGATCTTGGTGCACAAGTCCATAGACCCCTGAAGGTGGCAGCACAGGTAGATAGGGTGGTGAAGATGTCATATGGAATGCTTGCCTTCATTAGCTGGGTCATAGAATATAGAAACAGAAAGGTCCTGGGACAACTTTATAAAACATTGTTTAGGTCATAGATTGAATATTATATTGCAGTTCTGGTCACCACACCATTGGAAGGATGTGATTGCACTGGAGGGGTTTCCTGGGATGGGAAGTTTCAGCTATGAGGAGAGACTGGATTGGCTGGGTTTGTTTTCTCTGGAGCAGAGGGGAGGCTGATAGAGGTATACAAAATTATGCGAGCATAGACAGGGTAGGTAGATAAAAATGTTATTCCCCAGGGCAGAGGTCTTGAAGACCAGAGGGCATAGGTTTAAGGAGAAGAGTAAGTGGCTTAAAGGGGACCTGAGGAAACATTTTTTCACCCAGATGGTGGAAGAAATACAGAACGCACTGCATGAGGCTGTGGAGGCAGTTACTCACGCAACATTTAAGAAACATCCGGATGAGCACTTAAATCACCAAGGAATAGTAGACTATGGACTATTCTTTTTTCCATTCCATCTATCTTTCTGCGAGGTATTCGACGAACGGTTGCCACCGCCTGGTGAACCCTTGAGCCGACCCCCTTAGAACGAACTTAATCCGCTCTAGCTTTATAAACCCTGCCATGTCATTTATCCAGGTCTCCACCCCCGGGGGCTTGGCTTCTTTCCACATTAACAATATCCTGCGCCGGGCTACTAGGGACGCAAAGGCCAAAACATCGACCTCTCTCGCCTCCTGCACTCCCGGCTCTTGTGCAACCCCAAATATAGCCAACCCCCAGCTTGGTTCGACCCGGACCCCCACTACTTTTGAAAGCACCTTTGTCACCCCCATCCAAAACCCCTGTAGTGCCGGGCATGACCAAAACATAGGGGTATGATTCGCTGGGCTTCTCAAGCACCTCGCACACCTATCCTCCACCCCAAAAAATTTACTGAGCCGTGCTCCAGTCATATGCGCCCTGTGTAATACCTTAAACTGAATCAGGCTTAGCCTGGCACACGAGGACGACGAGTTTACCCTGCTTAGGGCATCTGCCCACAGCCCCTCCTCGATCTCCTCCCCCAGCTCTTCTTCCCATTTCCCTTTTAGTTCATCTACCATAGTCTCCCCTTCGTCCCTCATTTCCCTATATATATCTGACACCTTACCATCCCCCACCCATGTCTTTGAGATCACTCTGTCCTGCACCTCTTGTGTCGGGAGCTGCGGGAATTCCCTCACCTGTTGCCTCGCAAAAGCCCTCAGTTGCATATACCTGAATGCATTCCCTTGGGGCAACCCATATTTCTCGGTCAGCGCTCCCAGACTCACGAACTTCCCATCCACAAACAGATCTTTCAGTTGCGTTATTCCTGCTCTTTGCGACATTCCATATCCCCCATCCATTCCCCCCGGGGCAAACCTATGGTTGTTTCTTATCGGGGACCCCCCCCAAGGCTCCAGTCTTTCCCCTATGCCGTCTCCACTGTCCCCAAATCTTCAGTGTAGCCACCACCACCGGGCTTGTGGTGTAGTTCCTCGGTGAGAACGGCAATGGGGCTGTCACCATAGCCTGTAGGCTAGTCCCCCTACAGGACGCCCTCTCTAATCTATTCCACGCCGCTCCCTCCTCCTCTCCCATCCACTTACTCACCATTGAAATATTAGCGGCCCAATAATACTCACTTAGGCTCGGTAGTGCCAGCCCCCCCCTATCCCTGCCATGCTGTAAGAATCCCTTCCTCACTCTCGGGGTCTTCCCGGCCCACACAAAACCTTTTTTCAATCCTTTTAAAAAAAGCCTTCGTGATCACCACCGGGAGGCACTGAAAGAAAGAGCACCCTACTTAAGCCCATGCCTTCACCCTATCCCCGTAACCCCACCTAATCTTTTTGGACACGAAGGGCAACTTATCATGGCCAATCCACCTAACCTGCACATCTTTGGACTGTGGGAGGAAACCGGAGGAAACCCACACAGACACGGGGAGAACGTGCAGACTCTGCACAGACAGTGGCCCAAGCCGAGAATCAAACCTGGGACCCTGCAGCTGTGAAGCAACTGTGCTAATCACTGTGTTACCGTACTGTCCCCCACTGTACTTCCGTGCTGCCCTACTAGGTTTGACCTACTAGGTTTCTCTACAGAAAGCCAGCATTGAATTGATAGGCCAAAGGGCCTGTCTCTATGTCACAATGGATCTGATATTGCAACAATGCATACATCCACAGTAAATGGGTGCACATTACTCCAGTGCACATTGACACATTCAAAACACAGACTCTCAGGCGTATGCAGACTCAACACACACACATGACGCGCGCGCACACCGACACGCACACACCGACACGCTTGTGCACACACATCCCGAAGAACACACACACATCAATGGGGAAAAACATGCACGCTCATAAGGCCACTCACTGACATTGCCCCACACTCACCACAAATTTGGTAGCTGCTCCACAACTCACTGGGTGAACATCGAAGGGCGATGTCCATTTGCCCCATTCTGCTTGCCTGCTCTGCGTTGTTTGTTGCGAGTTCGTACTGTGATGAGAGGAGAAAAGAGTGGTGGTAGTACCTTACGTTCCAATTGTTCAAACTCTTTTATTTTCAATAGTTAAAAACAAAAATAATATAAAAGCCTGATGGAATGTTGGCCTCTAGGAGCTGGAATACAAAGGGTCGGGAGTTATGTTACAGAGTCATTTGGAGTAAGGTGTTCAATTACAACTTTCCTCAGGAAAAATATACAGGCCTGGGTGTAGGTGCAGCACAAATTCAACAGAATTTTGAAGAGAGTACCTTTAAGAAATGGGTGTTTAAGAAATGTACCTTTAAGAAATGGAGCTGCTCATGTTACTGGAGTGATGTCAGAGTGTGGGTGGAGCTGAGCTCTACTTCTGCTTTTTAGTTTCAGTTTGAGAAAAGCTTGGGTGTGTCTGTGTTTTTCAGTGAGCTGCATCTGGAGTTAAAACAAAGGGCTGTACTGTTGATCTCTGCCATCCAAAGACCATCTATGGATCATTTGGTGAACCCAGAATTGTAATTGGGTATTGAATGTAAACCTAATGTGCTCCTGTTTGAAGGTTTGTTAAGTCTTTTGGATGTTAAAAGGACAGCTTACAGGGTCACTTAGGGTTGTAGTCTTTGGGGTTGTATTTGATTTACTGGTTGCTAAGATATTCATTGTTTGTTTTAAAAAGGTTAACTTGAGTTCATAGAATAAACATTGTTTTGTTTTAAAAAATACTTGTCGATTTCTGAAGTACCACACCTGTAGAGTGGGCCCTGTGCTCCCCATACCACAATCTATTAATAGTTGTGGGTCAGGTGAACTCCATGATACACTTTGGGGTTCTCTAAACCCTGACCTATAACAATACCAAAGTTAAAAGAATGCATACAGATTGCATAAGATTGCACAGGAGATGATACTGTACCGACCAGGTGCACAAAGCCAAGGGGATTCAACAGAATTTCAGGAGCAGCAGAGACACCCCCATCCACCATGCCAGTGTCAAGTTCAGTGTCTGAACTGTGCAGGTGTTCAGGACAGTCCACATCATGCCTGTCCGCAGAACACCCAGTGTAGAAGAAAAACGATAACCATCTGATTCTTTTCTGCCGGGTGTGGCCGAAACTGGGCCTTTTATTTTCATCTGGCCAGTCATGCACATTATCTGTAGGGAGCCATTGAGAGCCCCACCTACACAGTAACTAGCGGGCCCTTAAAGAGACCCAGCTATTAGTAGCAGATCACCATCCGTATTCAGTGGCACTGGCGGAATGGTGCCCCTATCCAGTGTCACCAGCAGAGCACCATCCCTATCCAGGGTCTCCAGCAGAGCATCCTCCCTATCCAGGGTCTCCAGCAGAGCACCGTCCCTATCCATGGTCTCCAGCAGAGCACCGTCCCCATCCAATTCAACTAGCAGAGCACCGTCCCGATCCAGGGTCTCCAGCAGAGCACCGTCCCTATCCAGGGTCTCCAGCAGAGCATCATCCCTATCCATGGTCTCCAGTAGAGCACCGTCCCCATCCAATTCAACTAGCAGAGCACCGTCCCGATCCAGGGTCTCCACCAGAGCACCGTCCCTATCCAGGGTCTCCAGCAGAGCATCATCCCTATTCATGGTCTCCAGCAGAGCACCGTCCCTATGCAATGTCACCAGCAGAGCACCAACCCTACCCAGAGTCTCCAGTAGAGCACCGTCCCGATCCAATGTTTCCAGCAGAGCACCATCCCTATCCAGTGTCTCCAGCAGAGCATCATCCCTATCCAATGTCTCCAGCAGAGCACCATCCCTATCCAGTGTCACCAACAGAGCACCATTCCAATCCAGGGTCTCCAGCAGAGCATCGTCCCTATCCAGGGTCTCCAGCAGAGCATCATCCCTAACCAGGGTCTCCAGCAGAGCACCATCCCAATCCAGGGTCTCCAGCAGAGCACCATCCCTATCCAGTGTCACCAGCAGAGCACCATCCCGATCCAGTGTCTCCAGCAGAGCACCATCCCAATCCAGGGTCTCCAGCAGAGCACCATCCCAATCCAGGGTCTCCAGCAGAGCATCGTCCCTATCCAGGGTCTCCAGCAGAGCATCATCCCTAACCAGGGTCTCCAGCAGAGCACCGTCCCTATCCAATTCAACTAGCAGAGCACCGTCCCAATCCAGTGTCATGAGCAGAGCCCTGCCGGTGTCACCAGCTGTTCCATACTGTTCCGTAGCAGTGTCTACAACAGAGCACCGCTATTCAGTATCTACCATCACCAGAGTATCTTTCCTATCCAGTGCCACCAGCAGAGCACGGTCCTTATCCAGGGTCTCCAACAAAGCATCATCCGTATCCAGGGTCTCCAGCTGAGCGCTGTCCCGATCCAGTGTCAGTAGCAGAGCGTTACCCCAGCTGGTGTCACCAGCAGAGCCCCGTCCCCATCCAATGTCTCCAGCAGAGCACTGTTCGTATCCAGTGTCTCCAGCAGAGCACCGTCCCCATCCAGTCTCTCCAGCAGAGCACCATCCCTATCCAGTGTCACCAACAGAGCACAGTCCCTATCCAGGGTCTCCAGCAAAGCACTGTCTCTATCCAGGGTCTCCAGCAAAGCACTGTCTCTATCCAGGGCCTCCAGCAAAGCACCGTCCCCATCCAGGGTGCCCAGCAGAGCACCGTCCCTAACCAGGGTGCCCAGCAGAGCACCGTCCCTAACCAGTGTAAATAGTAGAGCACTGTTCCTCTAATAATAATCTTTATTAGTGTAACAAGTAGGCTTACATTAACATTGCAATGAAGTTTCTGTGAAAATCCCCTGGTCGCCACACATTCCGGCGCCTGTTTTGGTACACAGAGGGAGAATTCAGAATGCCCAATTCACCTAACAGCACGTCTTTCGGGACTTGTGGGAGGAACCTAGAGGTAGTAACTAAAGCCTGTAAGTCAGCGTGGCTAGGGGGAAGAGTAGACAGGGAGCAGACGATGAATGCAAAGGGACTGGTGGTCTGAGCTGCATTTGTTTTAATGCAAGAAGTGTAGTAGGTAAGGCAGATGAACTTAGGGTTTGGATTAGTACCTGGGAGTATGCTGTTATTGCTATTACTGAGACTTGGTTGAGGGGAGGGCATGATTGGCAACTAAATATCCCAGGATATCGATGCTTCAGGTGGGATAGAGAGGGAGGTAAAAGGGGTGGAGGAGTTGCATTACTGGTCAGAGAGGATATCACAGCTGTGCTGAAGGAGGGCACTATGGAGGACTCGAGCAATGAGGCAATATGGGCAGAGCTCAGAAATACGAAGGGTGCGGTAACAATGTTGGGGCTGTACTACAGACCTCCCAACAGCGAGCATGAGATAGAGATACAAATATGTAAACAAATTATGGAAAGATGCAGGAGCAACAGGGTGGTGGTGATCGGAGATTTTAATTTTCCCAACATTGACTGGGATACACTTAGTGTTAGAGGTCTAGATGGAGCAGAATTTGTAAGGAGCATCCAGGGGGGTTTTCTAGAGCAGTATGTAAATAGTCCAACTCGGGAAGGGACCATACTGGACCTGGTGTTGGGGAATGAACCCGGCCAGGTGGTTGAAGTTTCAGTAGGGGATTACTTTGGGAATAGTGATCACAATTCCGTAAGTTTTAGAATACTCATGGCCAAAGAGGAGAGTGGTCCTGAAGGAAGAGTGCTAAATTGGGGGAAGGCCAACTATACCAAAATTCAGCAGGAGCTGGGGAATCAGGATTGAGAAATGCACATTTGATATGTGGGAGGCTTTTAAAGAGAGGTTGATTAGAGTGCAGGACAGACATGTCCCTGTGAAAATGAGGGATAGAAATGGCAAGATTAGGGAACCATGGATGACAGGTGAAATTGTGAGACTGGCTAAGAGGAAAAAGGAAGCATACATAAGGTCTAGGCGACTGAAGACAAATGAAGCTTTGGAAGAATATCGGGAATGTAGGACCAATCTAAAACGAGGAATCAAAAGGGCTAATGAATATCTTTAGCAAACAGGGTTAAGGAAAATCCCAAAGCCTTTTATTCATATATAAGGAGCAAGAGGGTAACTAGAGAAAGGGTTGGCCCACTCAAGGATAAAGGAGGAAAGGTGGTCAGAGAAAATGGGTGAGATTCTTAACGAGTACTTTGCATCAGTATTCACCGAGGAGAGGGACATGACGGATGTTGAGGTTAGGGATAGCTGTTTGACTCTAGGTCAAGTCGACATAAGGAGGGAGGATGTGTTGGGTATTCTAAAAGGCATTAAGGTGGAAAAGTCCCCAGGTCCGGATGGGATCTATCCCAGGTTACTGAGGGAAGGGAGAGAGGAAATAGCTGGGGTCCTAACAGATATCTTTGCAGCATCCTTGAAAACGGGTGAGGCACCGGAGGACTGGAGAATTGCTAATGTTGTCCCCTTGTTTAAGAAGGGGAGCAGGGATAATCCAGGTAATTATAGACCGGTGAGCCTGACGTCAGTGGTAGGGAAGCTGCTGGAGAAGATACTGAGGGATAGGATCTATTCCCATTTGGAAGAAAATGGGCTCATCAGTGATAGGCAACATGGTTTTGTGCAGGGAAGGTCATGTCTTACCAACTTAATAGAATTCTTCGAGGAAGTGACAAAGTTGATTGATGAGGGAAGGGCTGTAGATGTCATATACATGGACTTCAGTAAGGCGTTTGATAAGATTCCCCATGGTAGGCTGATGGAGAAAGTGAAGTCTCATGGGGTCCAGGGTGTACTAGCTAGGTGGATAAAGAACTAGCTGGGCAACAGGAGACAGAGAGTAGTAGTGGAAGGGAGTTTCTCAAAATGGAGAACTGTGACCAGTGGTGTTCCACAGGGATCCGTGCTGGGACCAATGTCGTTTGTGATATACATAAATGATCTGGAGGAAGGTATCGGTGGTCTGATTAGCAAGTTTGCAGATGACACTAAGATTGGTGGAGTAGCAGATAGTGAAGGGGACTGTCAGAGAATACAGCAGAATATAGATAGATTTGAGAGTTGGGCGGAGAAATGGCAGATGGAGTTCAATCCAGGCAAATGCGAGGTGATGCATTTTGGAAGATCCAATTCATAGAACACAGAACATAGAACAGTACAGCACAGAACAGGCCCTTCGGCCCTCGATGTTGTGCTGAGCTTTGTCCGAAACCAAGATCAAGCTATCCTACTCCCTGTCATTCAAGAGCGAACTATATGGTAAATGAAAAAGCCCCGGGGAAAATTGATGTACAGAGAGATCTGGGTGTTCAGGTCCATTGTACCCTGAAGGTGGCTGCACAGGTCAATAGAGTGGTTAAGAAGGCATGCGGCATGCTTTCCTTCATCGGAAGGGGTATTGAGTACAAGAGTTGGCAGGTCATGTTACAGTTGTATAAGACTTTGGTTCGGCCACATTTGGAATACTGCATACAGTTCTGGTCGCCACATTACCAAAAGGATGTGGATGCTTTGGAGAGGGTGCAGAGGAGGTTCACCAGGATGTTGCCTGGTATGGAGGGCACTAGCTGTGAAGAGAAGTTGAGTAGATTAGGATTATTTTCATTGGAAAGACGGAGGTGAGGGGGGACCTCATTGAGGTCTACAAAGTCATGAGAGGTATAGACAGGGTGGATAGCAAGAAGCTTTCTCCCCAGAGTGGGGGACTCAATTACTAGGGGTCACAAGTTCAAGGTGAGAGCGGAAAAGTTTCAGGGAGATATACGTGGAAAGTTCTTTACGCAGAGGGTGCCTGGAACGCATTGCCGGCGAAGGTGGTACAGGCGGGCACGATAGCGCCATTTAAGATGTATCTAGACAGATACATCAATGGGCAGGGAGCAGAGGGATAACAGGTCCTTAGAAAATAGGCGAGTTTTAGATAGAGGATCTGGATCGGCGCAGGCTTGGAGGGCCGAAGGGCCGGTTCCTGTGCTGTAATTTTTCTTTCTTTGTTCTTTGAAACCCACGCAGACACGGGTGAACGTGCAGGCACCATGCAGACAGTAACCCAAGTTGAGAACCGGACCTGGGGCCCTGGTGCTGTGAAGCAACGGTGCTAACCACTGTGCTATTGTGTTGCGCATATCCAGTGTCACGAGCAGAGCACCATCATATCCAGTGTCTCCAGCAGAGAACCATCCCTATCCAGTGTCATCAGCAGAGCACCATCCGGATCCAGTGTCACCAGCAGAGTACCATCCCTATCCAATATCACCAGCAGAGCACCATCATATCCAGTGTCTCCAGCAGAGCACCATCCCTATCCAGTGTCTCCACCAGAGTACCAACCCTATCCAGTGTCACCAGCAGACTACCATCCCTATCCAATGTCACCAGCAGAGCACCATCATATCCAGTGTCTCCAGCAGAGCACCATCCCTATCCAGTGTCTCCACCAGAGTACCAACCCTATCCAGTGTCACCAGCAGACTACCATCCCTATCCAATGTCACCAGCAGAGCACCATCATATCCAGTGTCACCAGCAGACTACCATCCCTATCCAATGTCACCAGCAGAGCACCATCATATCCAGTGTCTCCAGCAGAGCACCATCCCTATCCAACGTCTCCAGCAGAGCACCATCCCTATCCAATGTCCCCTGCAGAGCACCATTCCTATCCAGTGACACCAGCAGAGCACTATCAATGTCTCCAGCAGAGCACCATTCCTATCCAGTGTCACCAGCAGAGCACCGTCCCTATCCAATGTCTCCAGCAGAGCACCGTCCCTATCCAGTGTCACCAGCAGAGCACCGTCCCTATCCAATGTCTCCAGCAGAGCACCATCCCTATCCAGTGTCACCAGCAGAGCACCATCATATCCAGTGTCACCAGCAGAGCACCATCATATCCAGTGGCTCCAACAGAGCACCATCCCTATCCAGTGTCACCAGTAAAGCACCACCCCTATCCAGTGTCACCAGCAGAGCACCAACCCTACCCAGTGTCACCAGCAGAACACCATCCCTATCCAGTGTCACCTACCCTATCCAGGGTCACCAGCAGAGCACCATCCCTATCCAGTGTCACCAGCAGAGCACCATCCTATCCAGTGTCACCAGCAGAGCACCATCCCTATCCAGTGTCTCCAGCAGAGTACCATCCCTATCCAGTGTCACCAACAGAGTACAATCCCTATCCAATGTCACCAGCAGAGCACCATCATATCCAGTGTCTCCAGCAGAGCACCATCCCTATCCAGTGTCTCCAGCAGAGTACCATCCCTATACAGTGTCACCAGCAGAGTACAATCCCTATCCAGTGTCACCAGCAGAGCACCATCCCGATCCAATGTCTCCAACAAAGCACCATCCCTATCCAGTGTCTCCAGCAGAGCACCATCCCTATCCAGTGTCACCAGCAGAGTACCATCCCTATCCAATGTATCCAGCAGAGCACCATCCCGATCCAATGTCTCCAGCAGCGCATCGTCACTATCCAATGTCTCCAGTAGAGCACCGCCCTATCCAGTGTCTCCAGCAGAGCACCGCCCCAATCCAATGTCTCCAGCACAGCACTGTCCCTATCCAGTGTCACCAGCAGAGCACCGTCACTATCCAATGTCTCCAGCAGAGCACCATCCCTATCCAGTGTCACCAGCAGAGCACCATTCCTATCCAATGTCTCCAGCAGAGCACCATCATATCCAGTGTCACCAGCAGAGCACCGGCCCCATCCAGTGTCACCAGCAGAGCACCATCATATCCAGTGGCTCCAACAGAGCACCATCCCTATCCAGTGTCACCAGCAGAGCACCAACCCTACCCAGTGTCACCAGCAGAACACCATTCCTATCCAGTGTCACCTACCCTATCCAGGGTCGCCAGCAGAGCGCCATCCCTATCCAGTGTCACCAGCAGAGCACCATCCTATCCAGTGTCACCAGCAGAGCACCATCCCTATCCAGTGATACCAGCTGAGCACTATCAATGTCACCAGCAGAGCACTGTCCCTGTCCAGTGTCTCCAGTAGAGCACCGTCCCTATCTAGTGTCCCCTTTCAGACAGAGAAGGAAGGTACTGAGGATGGAGATGAGACTCGAAAGCCTAGGGATTACCACTGTAACAGGCTGGGACACATTCATTCAGCACGTTGGAAGTTGCAATGTTGTGAAAAGCAAACAAAAGTGGAGAACGTTACAGGGCAGACTGTAACTTTAACTGGACTCAGGAGACCGGAGGTAAACACTGTTGTGGGGGCTGGTGTGAGGAATGAGTTAGAGAAGTATGCAGGGTTTTTGTCTGAAGGGGAAGATCACCCCATTTTCCTCAACTGATACAGTCAAACACCTAACTATCTTAAGGGATACAGATGCTACACAAACTCTCTTATTGGAGAAGGACTTTATTTTCCCTCAAGTGAGCTCAATGAAAGCTTAGGTATTGGTGAATGGGATAAGTGGAGATTATATCCCAGTTCCATTGTAAAAGTACAACTGGAGTGTGATTTAGTGTCAGTTCCAGTGGTGGTCGTAGTAGTTAAGAAATACCCAGCAGACAGAGTAGACTTACTTTTGGGCTATGATTTGGCAGGAGTGAAGGTTGTGGCTTCACCTTTGATGACAGAGAGTTTGAGGGAAGTACAGCAGATAGCACGAGATACCAATGGTAGGACATGTGGGAATTATAAAACCTCATTTGACATTAAATGACTCAAACAAAGAAATGTTGACCGACATTAATCACTTATCAAATACAAAGAACTTGTTAAATTGTCTGTTCCATGTATCTCTTCTTTAATTCCTGTTCTGCAATAGTACAGACTTTTGGGTCTGAGCTGAAACCGCATTTCCCCCCCCCCCCGCCCCCCCACCGCAAGCTGATATTTGGACTGAACAGGCCAACCGCTTGATTCAGTGCGGCATGGCCCGTGATGTCATTTTAATGGACTAGGCAACCAGCCAATCAGTGCTTTTGAAATCTGGGTCTTTGCCGGATTCTTGATTGGGATTGGTGGAGCCTTGTAGTAGATTCTGGAAAAAGCCAGGCAAATTCCATTTTGTCTCACAGTTCTGTACAGACCTGGAAAGCAGCACATAGCCAGTCTAGACTCTTGTGGCACCTCTCTGCCTAGCTGTTAAGACACCCTGAGCGAGTGTGCTGTCAGTTCCCAGCTTCACAGGCCCCGGAGTCCTAACATCAGTGAATTAACCAATAATTTGTATGTTTTCCTGAGATCTTTGACCCTTGACTTCTCCAATAACTTATAGGCACCAGATTTGTAAGTAAAACATTTTAAAACAGCTTCTTTATAATGAGAGAGAAACAGATCATGGAAAGAATACTAATTTATCAATTCCCCAAACCTCGACCCAACCTCCACCCAGACACACGAGACAGATACATGGTGGAAGAAGTAGGAAAGGTTCAAAACGACAGGGATTAAAATGGCTGAGATGAATTTCTGCTGCTGAGTCTTTATAATCGGCGATGTTGAAATCATCAGTTGGTTTGTATCTTTTAGGATCTGGATTTAATCAGACCTCACGGCCTGCAGGACTTCCTGGAGAGTCACCTTCATTTGAACAGGCCTCCACCGGATTGACTCTCAGACTCACTGAGATTGTATTTGCATTCTCTACCTGAGAGTTTACAACAGATTCACCGTCCACTCTGCCTTTCATTTGCTGGTCTGGGCTTTGTGCAGGGTTTCTGGCTGTGGTATCGAGAGAGAGAGAAAGAGGCCTGGACTTCAGGACCCTTTTTGGATTCTCATAAAAGATATCAGCCTGGGCTTTCCCCAACCTTTCTCACAGACGTTTAACTTCCACAGGCCTGGCTGGAAAGAATGCTTGCAGAATTTAAATCAGGATTTCAACCTTCACCGGCCTGAGAGTTTCCATACCTGCTCCCTCCAGCAGAGATATCAGGGAGAGTTGTTGTTCCAGCTTTTCTGGGATAGATATTTAACAGGCTTCTGCTCAGCTCCTTCTCAGAATGAAACTGAAAACAAAAATGGAACTTGCCTCCTGCTCAAGATTCTTCAGAAAGGCTCTAACAATCCCAATCAGAAACAGAAAATGTCCCAGAATTCCAGAAGAAGGGATTGGCTGCTAGCCATGGCCATCAAAATGACATCATGAGCTATTCCACAGAGCACACTGCATCGATGGGTGTGCCTGGGGCAGTTCAAGTAGCAGCTTGCAATGGGCTGGGAGGTGGTGGGGGGGGGGGGGGGGGGGTCAGTTCAAAACCAAAAGTCTGTAGTTTTAATAATGACATTAAAAAGGAAGCCAGGATCAGACAAGGATTTAAAAGAGGTTCCTTATACAGCCAATCAACTGTGCAAGGATGGAACTCTCAGCTGCACTTGTCACTGTAAGTAACCATGTGAAGGAGAAGAGAAAATATAAAGCTGGGAGGTTGAAAAGTGTTTATTGATTAAAAATGAATCAAATATTTCCCTCAGCATTGACAATACTGCTTGCATTTTGGCTGCGGAAGATCCTCGAAATTTGGATAAACATTCATGGGACAATCAGAAATGACTGACTGCATTACACAAGAGACAGAAAGAGACAGAAATGCGGAGGAAACTCATTCAGGGGGTTGTGTCTAATTTGGACAGCCAGGAACCTGAGAAAAGGAAGCACGTTTTCTCTGATTTTGTAGACACGAGCAAAAACAGTTACTGTCTGAAGATATTAGAGGGGGTTCTAAAACAAAATATGCAAACCTATCAACAGAAGAAGAACAGAGAAAATATAATAAAGATACTTAAAGAATATAGACAGAGGTGTAGGGAAACACCAGGGGCACTCTTAACTATGTGATGTAGACGCAAGAAACTCCAAACCAATAATGCCACATCCATCTCACCAAGACCATGAGATTGGCTCCGTTAGAGACCGAAATACAGTACATAGAAGTTTACAGCAAGGTTATTCCATGGGAGTTTATTATTACAACAGTTCAATGTTAGATTTATACATATTTCCGGAAAGGATAATAGAATTGCGGATGTTTTGTCACACGTTTAATGGCTGACTAGTTACCAGTGTAGAGATAGGGAAGGGAACTTATATAATGGGGATAGCTTGGATGGATACGAGTTTGTGATTTATGCTTTGCACACCTTGTCTGTGCCCTGATATTTCATTCTTTTAGGGAGGGAGGCATGTAAGGGCCCTTCCTGTATATTCCCTATTTCATCTTTCTTTTATTTTGCCGTTATCATTTTTGATCCATGGGACATTAATGGAATGCGTATCTTTACGTCAAGCAGCAGAGAGAATGACGAATTCTGAACTCACAGGAGAGAACCACCCTGCTAGTCTCTGCTAGTTTGAACAGGAGACCTCAGACTTTTCGGCACCAGAGAGATAAATGGGGTGGGTCTCGGTTTGATTGATTTGCTGCTGGCCAATGAATTGGCGAAAAGGCAGTACTCTGCCTGTTAACAGATGGTGATTGGATACTATTTCAATGGGATGGTTTTCAGAAACCTGAGGGAGCAGATAGAGGAGGACCTGCTTTTGACGAATGTGATATAAAATAGTTACTTTAGAGATATTAGTTACTGTAATGTAGAGATAGGCCAGTCTCATCCTGGTGAGTTCACACACAAAGGATTTCAGACCGCATGGCAAAGCAAAGGAAGAGGTGTGTCCAGCTACGGAGGGGAAAAGAATGCTGGGTAATAGGGGCCAGAGGAAGGGATTGGAAGTGAGCCAATTAGAGTGTATGGATAGGTCAGGAGGGGTATAGGATGACCTATGGGAATCGTGTATGTGAAACTTGATGCCATTTGTGTTATTAGTAGAGATCCCTTTGTCCGACAGACTCACTTGATTCCGGAGGTGTACGAAGCAAGATGTGCTTTGTACTTGCTGTGAATTGAGAAAGACTTGCAAGTCAAATAAAATAACTAATGCTGTACCTGCAAATCCATCTCAACTTTTATTGAGGCCAGACTGACGGGTAAAGAAATTTGGGATTTGTCACTTTCTCTCGTTCACCAGAATGGTCATGAGTGCTATAATCTGATATTACAAAGACCTGAATGAATCTACAGTAAAACCTTGAACCCAAAGCAACAAGGTTTGAAGAGGGGTGGGGTGCTAAAAACGATCATCTGAAACAAAGGCTCTTGTTTTTTTTTTTTAACCCATTTCTTCCCCTCTGTTTGCCTATCTTGTGTGTTTGTGTGTGTGTGTATTTATATAGAAGTTAAAACGGGGCATTCGATTATTATTAACAGTTGCATTTGCTGCATATTTTATTATAGTTTTTAAAATAAAAGAATAGATAACAATTTGTATTATATAATATTTATATGATATATTTATTTATTTATAGAATATAAACCTGGTCACTGTAATTATTGACAGCCAAGGGTCAAAGACTTCAGGAATTTTTCAAAGAATTATTGGTCACTTGCGCTTACGGGTCAAGTGGGGCTGGAATTGACTGCGCACTCGCCCAGGGTGTCATAACCCAGTCGATTTCGGCGGGAGAACAGCTGGTGAGTCAGTTTCAGCGGGAGCAGTGCGGAAGTGGCTGCTGGGAGGTAAGTCTGTCCTTTAAAAGCACTTGTCTTTGCAGGGGCAGGCCAGTCGATTTCGGCGGGAGAACAGCTGGTGAGTCAGTTTCAGCGGGAGCAGTGCGGAAGTGGTTGCTGGGAGGTAAGTCTGTCCTTTAAAAGCACTTGTCTTTGCAGGGGCAGGCCAGTCGATTTCGGCGGGAGAACAGCTGGTGAGTCAGTTTCAGCGGGAGCAGTGCGGAAGTGGCTGCTGGGAGGTAAGTCTGTCCTTTAAAAGCACTTGTCTTTGCAGGGGCAGGCCAGTCGATTTTGGCGGGAGTGGAGCTGGCTGGTTAGTCAATTTCAGCAGGAGCTGAGAATTTTTTTTTTTAAATTACTGTTTTAGGCGGGAACAGGAAGTCGACCCGCGGACGTCTGGGAAGACCCTCACCAATAAATTCTGGAGGAGAGGAAACCCGAGACACTACACGTGTAGTGTCTCCCACCCGCCTTCCTCCTCTAACCTAATAATAAAACCCATTGGTCTGAGGTAAGTACCATATTTTATTATATTATATTATTATTTTTTACAAAAAATTTAATTTAGTTGTTAGCCAGATCTTGGTGGAAAGTTAGAGGAATGGCAGGGAAGGGAGTGCAATGTTCCTCCTGCAGGATGTTTGAGGTGAGGGATGCAGTTAGTGTCCCTCCTGATTTTACCTGCAGGAAGTGCTGCCATCTCCAGCTCCTCCAATACCGAGTTAGGGAACTGGAGCTGGAGTTGGAAGAACTTCGGATCATTCGGGAGGCAGAAGGGGTCAGATAGCAGCTTCAGGGAATTAGTTACACCAAAGATTGGAGATAGGTGGGTAACTGTAAGAGGGACTGGGAAAAAGCAGTCAGTGCAGGGATCCCCTGCGGTCGTTCCCCTGAGAAACAAGTATACCGCTTTGGATACTTGTGGGGGGGACGATTTACCAGGGGTAAGCCATGGGGTACGGGCCTCTGGCACGGAGTCTGTCCCTGTTGCTCAGAAGGGAAGGGGGGAGAGGAGCAGAGCATTAGTAATTGGGGACTCTATAGTCAGGGGCACAGATAGGAGATTTTGTGGGAGCGTGAGAGACTCACGTTTGGTATGTTGCCTCCCAGGTGCAAGGGTACGTGATGTCTCGGATCGTGTTTTCCGGGTCCTTAGGGGGGAGGGGGAGCAGCCAAGTCGTGGTCCACATTGGCACTAACGACATAGGTCGGAAAGGGGACAAGGATGTCAGGCAGGCTTTCAGGGAGCTAGGATGGAAGCTCAGAACTAGAACAAACAGAGTTGTTATCTCTGGGTTGTTGCCCGTGCCACGTGATAGTGAGATGAGGAATAGGGAGAGAGAGCATTTAAACACGTGGCTACAGGGATGGTGCAGGCGGGAGGGATTCAGATTTCTGGATAACTGGGGCTCTTTCTGGGGAAGGTGGGACCTCTACAGACAGGATGGTCTACATCTGAACCCGAGGGGCACAAATATCCTGGGGGGGAGATCGGTTAGTGCTCTTTGGGGGGGTTTAAACTAATGCAGCAGGGGCATGGGAACCTGGATTGTAGTTTTAGGGTAAGGGAGAATGAGAGTATAGAGGTCAAGAGCACAGATTTAACGTCGCAGGAGGGGGCCAGTGTTCAGGTAGGTGGTTTGAAGTGTGTCTACTTCAATGCCAGGAGTATACGAAACAAGGTAGGGGAACTGGCAGCATGGGTTGGTACCTGGGACTTCGATGTTGTGGCCATTTCAGAGACATGGATAGAGCAGGGACAGGAATGGATGTTGCAGGTTCCGGGGTTTAGGTGTTTTAGTAAGCTCAGAGAAGGAGGCAAAAGAGGGGGAGGTGTGGCGCTGCTAGTCAAGAGCAGTATTACGGTGGCGGAGAGGATGCTAGATGGGGACTCTTCTTCCGAGGTAGTATGGGCTGAAGTTAGAAACAGGAAAGGAGAGGTCACCCTGTTGGGAGTTTTTTTATAGGCCTTCTAATAGTTCTAGGGATGTAGAGGAAAGGATGGCGAAGATGATTCTGGATAAGAGCGAACGTAACAGGGTAGTTATTATGGGAGACTTTAACTTTCCAAATATTGACTGGAAAAGATATAGTTCGAGTACAATAGATGGGTCGTTTTTTGTACAGTGTGTGCAGGAGGGTTTCCTGAAACAATATGTTGACAGGCCAGCTAGAGGCGAGGCCACGTTGGATTTGGTTTTCGGTAATGAACCAGGCCAGGTGTTGGATTTGGAGGTAGGAGAGCACTTTGGGGACAGTGACCACAATTCGGTGACGTTTACGTTAATGATGGAAAGGGATAAGTATACACCGCAGGGCAAGAGTTATAGCTGGGGCAAGGGCAATTATGATGCCATTAGACATGACTTGGGGGGGATAAGGTGGAGAAGTAGGCTGCAAGTGTTGGGCACACTGGATAAGTGGGGCTTGTTCAAGGATCAGCTACTGCGTGTTCTTGATAAGTATGTACCGGTCAGGCAGGGAGGAAGGCGTAGAGCGAGGGAACCGTGGTTTACCAAAGAAGTGGAATCTCTTGTTAAGAAGAAGAAGGAGGCCTATGTGAAGATGAGGTGCGAAGTTTCAGTTGGGGCGATGGATAGTTACAAGGTAGCGAGGAAGGATCTAAAGAGAGAGCTAAGATGAGCAAGGAGGGGACATGAGAAGTATTTGGCAGGAAGGATCAAGAAAAACCCAAAAGCTTTCTATAGGTATGTCAGGAATAAGCAAATGACTAGGGTAAGAGTAGGACCAGTCAAGGACAGGGATGGGAAATTGTATGTGGAGTCTGAAGAGATAGGCGAGCTACTAAATGAATATTTTTCGTCAGTATTCACTCAGGAAAAAGATAATGTTGTGGAGGAGAATGCTGAGCCCCAGGCTAATAGAATAGATGGCATTGAGGTACGTAGGGAAGAGGGGTTGGCAATTCTGGACAGGCTGAAAACAGATAAGTCCCCAGGACCTGATGGGATTTATCCTAGGATTCTCTGGGAGGCCAGGGAAGAGATTGCTGGGCCTTTGGCTTTGGTTTTTTATGTCATCATTGGCTACAGGAATAGTGCCAGAGGACTGGAGGACAGCAAATGTGGTCCCTTTGTTCAAAAAGGGGAGCAGAGACAACCCCGGCAACTATAGACCAGTGAGCCTCACGTCTGTAGTGGGTAAAGTCTTGGAGGGGATTATAAGAGACAAGATTTATAATCATCTCGATAGGAATAATATGATCAGGGATAGTCAGCATGGCTTTGTGAAGGGTAGGTCATGCCTCACAAACCTTATTGAGTCCTTTGAGAAGGTGACTGAACAGGTAGATGAGGGTAGAGCAGTTGATGTGGTGTATATGGATTTCAGCAAAGCGTTTGATAAGGTTCCCCACGGTAGGCTATTGCAGAAAATACGGAGGCTGGGGATTGAGGGTGATTTAGAGATGTGGATTAGAAATTGGCTAGCTGAAAGAAGACAGAGGGTGGTGGTTGATGGGAAATGTTCAGAATGGAGTACAGTCACAAGTAGAGTACCACAAGGATCTGTTCTGGGGCCGTTGCTGTTTGTCATTTTTATCAATGACCTAGAGGAAGGCGCAGAAGGGTGGGTGAGTAAATTTGCAGACGATACTAAAGTCGGTGGTGTTGTCGATAGTGTGGAAGGATGTAGCAGGTTACAGAGGGATATAGATAAGCTGCAGAGCTGGGCTGAGAGGTGGCAAATGGAGTTTAATGTAGAGAAGTGTGAGGTGATTCACTTTGGAAGGAATAACAGGAATGCGGAATATTTGGCTAATGGTAAAGTTCTTGAAAGTGTGGATGAGCAGAGGGATCTAGGTGTCCATGTACATAGATCCCTGAAAGTTGCCACCCAGGTTGATAGGGTTGTGAAGAAGGCCTATGGAGTGTTGGCCTTTATTGGTAGAGGGATTGAGTTCCGGAGTCGGGAGGTCATGTTGCAGCTGTACAAAACTCTGGTACGGCCGCATTTGGAGTATTGCGTACAGTTCTGGTCACCGCATTATAGGAAGGACGTGGAGGCTTTGGAGCGGGTGCAGAGGAGATTTACCAGGATGTTGCCTGGTATGGAGGGAAAATCTTATGAGGAAAGGCTGGAGGTTGTTCTCGTTGGAGAGAAGAAGGTTAAGAGGAGACTTAATAGAGGCATACAAAATGATCAGGGGGTTGGATAGGGTGGACAGTGAGAGCCTTCTCCCGCGGATGGATATGGCTGGCACGAGGGGACATAACTTTAAACTGAGGGGTAATAGATATAGGACAGAGGTCAGAGGTAGGTTCTTTACGCAAAGAGTAGTGAGGCCGTGGAATGCCCTACCTGCTACAGTAGTGAACTCGCCAACATTGAGGGCATTTAAAAGTTTATTGGATAAACATATGGATGATAATGGCATAGTGTAGGTTAGATGGCTTTTGTTTTGGTGCAACATCGTGGGCCGAAGGGCCTGTACTGCGCTGTATTGTTCTATGTTCTATAACACTATCCAGCGTCTCCGCAGAACACTGTCCGAATCCAGTGTCACCAGCAGAGAACCGTCCCTTTTACAAAGAAACTGGGGGTCATAGAATCATAGAAATTACATTGCAGAAGGAGGCCTTTCTACCCATCGAGTCTGCACTGGCCCTTAGAAAGAGCACCCTACTTAAGCCTACACCTCCACCCTATCCTCGTAACCCAGTAATCCCACCTAACCTTTTGGAAACGAAAGGCAATTTAGTGTGACCAATCCACCTAACCTGTGTAGCCACCTGGGTTGGCCAAGTCCCGATTTAAAATGGAGAACAGCAAAGGCTGAAGGGAAATTCAGCCAACACAGGCAGAAAGTAGCAGGTGCAAGTTACTGTGTCTTAAACTCTGCAAAAGCCCAGACAGCATCAATACAAGCAGCCATCTGCATACTAATGAGCGATCCCCGGGAACAATCGAAACATTTGGGATAAACAAAGCCAAGCCAGACTCCCCGGCGCCAGCAGGAGCCAACACAAAAGAGGTTAACGGATACCTCAAGACCGCCAATCGATCAGGGAACCGCTCCAGTATTGGAGAAATCGAACCAAGCGATTGGAACAAAGTCCAATCACTTGGAACCAGGTACAGGGTCCGCCCAGAAAGGCAGGAAGCCCCTGGGGACTATAAAGTTAAGCCCCCAAGTTCAAATTCTTCTTCTTGACCGGGTCACTCAGCAACGCGAACCAACCCTTGACAGTGCAGCTGCCGCCGATATCCAGTAAGTCTTAAGTGAACGCTCGCTACGAGATAGGCGCTCCGAGCTACCAATCCATACCAACTTCGAAATCCCGCAGACTCAGAATCCAAACAAAAGGCCATTTGTTCCCCATACCTGGTGGGCCAGTCCGAAGCTAAGTATAGGCTTGTTAGTTGTAGAAGTAGCTTAGAAGTAGAATTTATGCATGAGTAGCGATTACTGTGTATAATAAATGTGCTTTGATTTGAATCTTACTAATCGGTGTATTGAGTTATTGATCATTACTTGAACTTGGACCTCGTGGCGGTATCATAAAGATACCTGGCGACTCGAGAGCAAAGGTTATAAAACAGAGCCAATTGAACCAACCAAAAGTTGGCAACACCTGCACTTCTTTGGACAGTGGGAGAAAGCCAGAGCACCTGGAGGAAACCCATGCAGACACCCAGGGGAGAAAGTACAAACCCCACACAGACAGTAACCAGAGGCCGGAATTGAACCTACGATCCTGGAGTTGTGAGGCAGCAGTGCTAACCACTGTGCCACATGTCACCAACCGAATAAAAGAACACAGGCTTATTTGCAAGGCTTAAGGTACACTGCTCCCAGTGACACCCAACCGTGTGAGATTGCGCCGGATCCCAGTGGCCGGCTTTATATACAATAGCAATTAAGCTTTCCCCACCTCCTTAGCGGGGAAACTCCTATTCCGCAAAGGACATGGGGAATACAATCGTCCCCACTTCATAAGTCCCGTGTGGATGCAGGTTATGACATCTCTCTCCTCCAAAGACCGTGGACAAGGAGGAAGAGGAGAAGCAGAAGAAGAGAAAAGGCGATGGATTCACTTCAGCTCAAGTGGAACATCTTGTGCCCGAGTCACTGGGTCCAATGGTGAATATCGCATTGGGATACAGGGACACCGTGGCGAGAGTGCAGCAGAAGGCAGCACAACAGAGGCCGCAGACGTTTGCGTTTCTATATCGGAATCCGAATAGGCGACATCCCACATGTGTCGAGGCCTAGCGGGTTGGTCCGACAGCGGGACTGGACAATCCGGTACATCAGGAACCGAACGACGGAGCGGTCTCAGTGAACAAAGGTGATCCAGATGGCGCTTCAGCAGCTGGTTCCCGACCCGAACTAGCAGGAGACCGGCCTAGTCTGGCGGAAAACTGTCCCAGTGAGCCAGCGACCACCGACAGCGAAATTGTGGATGAACATTGCGTTCCCTGAGTGAAGAGCCGGGGCAATCGATGCTGAATATGGCAGCGTATCTGTGGCTTCAGTTAAGGCACACCTTTGCCCCGATATCGAGGAACCAGTAAGCGCACGCGGGTATGGAGTCGTCGACCCATGAGCATCTCAATCGGGGCTACTCCAGTCAAAGCGTGCGATGTGGTCCGATAAGCGGACAAGAACCAAGCTAGCCTCGTATTCATGAGGCAATAAACAAAGAAATAACGGATGCATGTAGAAATGGTACAGCAGTTATCATGGGGGATTTTAATCTACATGTCGATTGGTTTAACCAGGTCGATCAAGGCAGCCTTGAAGAGGAGTTTATAGAATGCATCCGTGATAGTTTCCTAGCACCGTATGTAATGGAACCTACGAGGAAACAAGCAATCCTAGATATGGTCCTGTGTAATGAGACAGGATTGATTATTGATTTCATAGTTAGGGATCCTCTCGGAATGAGTGATCACAATATGGTGGAATTTAAAATACAAATGGAGGGTGAGAAGGTAAAATCAAACACTAGTGTTTCGTGCTTAAAAAAGGAGATTGCAATGGGATGCGAGAAGAGCTGACTAAGGTAGACTGGGAGCAAAGACTTTAAGATGAAACGGGTGAGGAACAGTGGAGAACTTTCCAAGCGATTTTTCACAGTGCTCAGCAAACGTTTATACCAACAAAAAGGACAGTAGAAAGAGGGAAAATCGACCGTGGATATCTGAGGAAATAAGGGATTATCAAATTGAAGGAAAAAGCATACAAAGTGGCAAAGATTAGTGAAAGACGATAGGATTGGGAAATCTTTAGGGGGCTACTAAAAAAGCTATAAAGAAGAGTAAGATAGATTATGAGAGTAAACTTGCTCAGAATATAAAAACAGATAGTAAAAGCTTCTACAAATATATAAAACAAAAAAGAGTGGCTAAGGTAAATATTGGTCCTTTAGAGGATGAGAAGGGAGATTTAATAATGGGAGATAAGGAAATGGCTGAGGAAATGAGCAGGTTTTTTGGGTCGGTCTTCACAGTGGAAGACACAAATAACATGCCAGTGACTGATGACAGGTGAGGACCTTGAAACGATTGTTATCACTAAGGAGGTAGTGATGGGCAAGCTAATGTGGCTAAAGATAGACCAGTCTCCTGGCCCTGATGGAATGCATTCCAGGGTACTAAAAGAGACGGCAAGGGAAATTGCAAATGCACTCGTAATAATTTACCAAAATTCACAAGACTCTGGGGTGGTCCCGGCGGATTGGAAATTAGCAAACGTGACACCACTGTTTAAAAAAGGAGGTAGGCGGACTTCCGGTGGCGGCCATGGAGGAGTAGGTCACACATTCGATAGCTCCCGCCTGTAACGGACTTTCGGACCTTTTCCCCCCCCGACTTTTCTCGGATTGTATTGGATAAATCGGTGAAGTATGCAACAGTAAGGAGGATTCCCTCTCCGGTGTATGGAGAATTGGACCATAAGTGGCCAGGTGAAACGACTCAGTCCTGGTAGTGAAAATGAATGAAATGAAAATCGCTTATTGTCACAAGTAGGCTTCAAATGAAGTTACTGTGAAAAGCCCCTAGTCGCCACATTCCGGCACCTGTTCGGGGAGGCTGGTACGGGAATTGAACCATGCTGCTGGCCTGCCTCAGTCTGCTTTCAAAGCCAGCGATTTAGCCCTGTGTTAAACCAGCCCCTGGTTGTGAGAAGCAAGCAGAGCTGGTATCGCGGGGCAGCATGGCGGAGGGCAAGGGCCAAGGAGAGATGGCACAGTGGTTGATGGAGCAGCTGGTGAAGTTTTTTGAGGATTGCCTCGCCAAGCTGAAAAAGGATACGCTGGACCCATTCAAGGCTTCGATTGATCAAGTAGTCTTGAATCAGGAGACCCAGGGGAAAGCGATACAGGAGATCGAACAAAAGTTATCCGACCAGGACTGTATAACCGCGCTGGAAAACATGGTGGAGGTGCTGGACGACCGCCAGAGGAGAATGCAGGAGAAGCTGGAGGACCTGGAGAATAGGTCCAGGAGGCAGAACCTCAGAATTGTTGGCCTCCCTGAAGGCAGTGAGGGATCGGATGCGAGGGCATGTGTGTCGGACATGCTGGAGAAGTTGATGGGGGCTGGGGCTTTCCCTCGGCCCTTGGAGGTGGATAACATAACATAAGAACTAGGAACAGGAGTAGGCCACCTGGCCCCTCGAGCCTGCTCCGCCAATCAATGACATCATGGCTGATCTTTGTGGACTCAGCTCCACTCTCCGGCCCACAGGATAGAGCGCATAGTGCCCTCGTGAGGAAGCCCAGGGAGAATGACCCGCCGAGGGCCATGGTGGTACGTTTTCACCGTTTTATGGATAAGGAACATGTCTTGCGGTGGGCCAAGAAAGAACGGAGCAGCAAGTGGGAGAACTGTGAGTTGCATATTTATCAGTTGCATATTTATCAGGACCTGGGAGCGGAGTTGGCCAAGAGACGGGCTGGGTTCAATCAGGCAAAGGCGACCCTCTTCAAGAAGGGGGTGAAGTTCCGGATGCTGTACCCAGCGCAGGTTACGCACGAGGAACGGGTCTTTTATTTTGAGACGCCGGACGATGTATGGACATTCATTAAAGAAAAGAATCTGGAGACGATTTAAAGGACATTTAAGCGGCGGAGAAGTTTTGTAGCGGTGGTTCGTAATACTGTACTGTTTTTAAAAAAAAGATATTATGTCGTTCTGGGTGAAATAATGGGCTGTGGTGATAGTTGGAGGGTGCTTTGTCTTGCAGGGATTTGATGCGGGGGGGGGGAGGGGGTCTTGAAGTTAGAGCTATTCTTCAGGAGACTGGGTTTTGTTTTGAGTGATTGTCTCTTCACTAGTTTATGTTAATTTCTTCTTTTTTTTTTTTGCTGCTGTTTACTTACTGGGGAATGTGATGCTGTTAAAAAGTTTATTCATGTGGGGGGAAAGGTTCGAACAATAGGGAGGCAGACTGTTTGGCGCCGGGGCGGGGGTTATCGGGGTCAGCAGGATCAGCTGACTCTCGGAAGCGCAGTGGTGGAGGGGGGTGAGCAAGTGTTAAGCTGGAACTTGACCTGGGGGATGAGGTTTCTGGTGCTGTTGGGGGGGGGGGGGGGGGGGGGGGAGGAAGGCGGCTTTGCTGACAGGGGAGGAACTATTATTGGGGAATAAATGGGAGGCCGGGAACGGCTGCTGCTCATGGGGGTATTCGGGGAAGCGGAGGGTGCGGGCCCGGGGCTGGCCTAAAAAGGGTGATGGCTAGTCGGTGGGGGCGGGGGCGGGGGGGGGGGGGGGGGGGGGGTGGAAGCTTCCCGTCCAGGTTGATTACTGATTACGTGGAACAATAATCAGCTGGTCAAGAGGGCTCGCGTGTTCGCGCATCTAAGGGAGCTGAAGGCAGACGGGGCAACGTTACAAGACACACATCTAAAGGTCATAAATCAGCCGAAATTGAGGAAGGAATGGGTTAGCCAGGTCTTCCACTCAGGGCTGGACTCAAAGACCAGGAGGGTAGCAATTTTGATTAGTAAGCGAGTGGCATTTGAGGCTGGGTAAATCGTGTCAGATAAGGGGGGTAGGTACATAATGGTGAGTGGAAGGTTGGAGAGTGTACGAGTGGTGCTCATGAACATATATGCTCCGAACTGGGACGACGTGGAATTTATGAGGCGTGTGCTAGGTAAGATCCCGGACTCAGAGTCACATAACCTGATCGGCGGGGGACGGACGGACGGACTTTAACACGGTCATTGATCCGGAATTGGACCGGTCAATATCCAAGTCAGGGAGGAGGCCAGCTGCGGCAAAGGAATTGAAGGGCTTTATGGTACAGATGGGGGGTATAGATCCATGGAGGTTTACACGGCCGAGGGCGAAGGAGGTTTCTTTTTCTTCTCATGTCCATAAAGTTTACTCTCGTATTGACTTTTTTGTTCTGAGCAGGGCGCTAATACCGAAGGTGGCGGGGACGGAATACTCGGCAATTGCAGTGTCGGATCATGCCCCGCATTGGGTGGATTTGCGGGTTAGCGAGAGAGGGAGGGCAACGCCTGTTATGGAGACTGGGTGTGGGATGCTCGCGGAGGAAGCGGTCTGCGGGCGGGTGAATAAGTCCATCCAGAACTACCTGAAAACAAATGACATGGGAGGGGCAGCACGGTAGCCTTGTGGATAGCACAATTGCTTCACAGCTCCAGGGTCCCAGGTTCGATTCCGGCTTGGGTCACTGTCTGTGCGGAGTCTGCACATCCTCCCTGTGTGTGCGTGGGTTTCCTCCGGGTGCTCCGGTTTCCTCCCACAGTCCAAAGATGTGCAGGTTAGGTGGATTGGCCACGCTAAATTGCCCTTAGTGTCCAAAAGTGCCCTTAGTGTTGGGTGGGGTTACTGGGTTATGGGGATAGGGTGGCGGTGTTGACCTTGGGTAGGGTGCTCTTTCCAAGAGCCGGTGCAGACTCGATGGGCTGAATGGCCTCCTTCTGCACTGTAAATTCTATGATAAGGGAGAGGTATCTGCAGCGAGGGTTTGGGAAGCTCTGAAGGCAGTTGTTAGAGGGGAACTAATTTTGATTCGGTCCCACAGGGAAAAGGGGGAACGGGCGGAGAGGGAGAGATTAGTGGAGGAGATACTCCAGGTGGACAGGAGATACGGAGGGTCCGGACGCGGGGCTCCTGAGGGAGCGGCGCAAGTTACAGGCGGAGTTTGAGTTGCTGACCACAGGGAAAGCAGTGGAACAGTTGAGGAAGGTAAAGGGGATGGTTTATGAGTACGGGGAAAAGGTGAGGAGGATGTTGGCGCAACAGTTTAGGAAGAGGCGGCCAGGGAGATTGGTAGAGTGAAGAATAGGGATGGTAACATGGTCTTGGAACCAAGGGGGGGTGAACAATGTTTTTCAAGAATTAACAGTAAATTATATGAGTCCGAACCCCCGGCTGGAGAGGAGGGGATGAGGCAATTTCTGGATCAGTTGAGGTTTCCGAGGGTGGAGGAGGACCTGGTGGAGGGGCAAAGCTCTGGGGCCGGATGGCTACCCGGTGGAATTTTATAAGAGGTTCTCAGAGATATTGAGCCCACTGATGGTGAGGGCATTTAACGAGGCAAGAGAGAAGGGAATCCTCCCCCCGACAATGTCACAGGCTTCGATTTCACTTATTCTTAAACGGGAAAAGGATCCTGAGCAGTGTGGGTCATAAAGGCCGATCTCGCTTTTGAATGTGGATGCCAAACTACTGGCTAAGATATTGGCCACAAGGATAGAAGACTGCGTCCCGGGGGTGATAGGGGAAGACCAGACGGGATTCGTTAAGGGCAGGCAACTCAAGGCCAACGTTCGGAGGCTTCTAAATGTTATTATGATGCTCTCAGAAAGAGGAGAGGCGGAGGTGATAGTAGCGATGGATGCGGAGAAGGCTTTTGATCGGGTGGAGTGCGAATACCTGTGCGAGGCGCTGGGAAGTTTGGGTTTGGTGAGGGCTTTATTGGCTGGGTCCGGTTGCTCTACCAGGCGCCTGTAGCGACCGTGCGTACGAACCGGCTGAGGTCGGGGTATTTTAAATTACATCGAGGGACCAGGCAAGGGTGCCCCCTCTCCCCGTTACTGTTTGCTTTGGCTATAGAGCCACTTGCCATGGCGTTAAGAGCTTCAAGGAACTGGCAGAGGCTGGTTCGGGGTGGGTGGGAGGGGGGAGGTGAACATCAAGTCTCGCTCCACATGGATGATTTGCTTTTGTACATTTCAGACCCGTTGGAGGGGATGGGGGAGGTTATGTGGATCTTGGGGGAATTTGGCAATTTTTCAGGGTATAAATTGGACATGGGGAAGAGCGAGCTGTTCGTGATTCAGGCGAGAAGGCAGGAGGAGAGACTGGGAGAGCTGCCGCTTAGAATGGTAGGGAAGAGCTTTCGCTATCTGGGAATCAAGGTGGCTCAGAAATGGGAGGCACTGCATCAGCTTAATCTATCTCAAAGAACAAAGAAAAGTACAGCATAGGAACTGGCCCTTCGGCCCTCCAAGCCCGTGCCGACCACGCTGCCTGTCTAAACTAAAATCTTCCTGGGTCCGTATCCCTCTATTCCCATCCTATTCATGTATTTGTCAAGATGCCCCTTAAATGTCACTATCGTCCCTGCTTCCACCACCTCCTCCGGCAGCGAGTTCCAGGCACCCACTACCCTCTGTGTAAAAAAAACATGCCTCGTACATCTCTAAACCTTGCCCCTCGCACCTTAAACCTATGCCCCCTAGTAATTTTCCCCTGGGGAAAAGCCTCTGACTATCCACTCTGTCTATGCCCCTCATCATTTTGTAGACCTCTATCAAGGTTACCCCTCAACCACCGTCGTTCCAGTGAGAACAAACCGAGTTTATTCAACCGCTCCTCATAGCTAATGCTCTCCATACCAGGCAACATTCTGGTAAATCTCTTCTGCACCCTCTCTAAAGCCTCCACATCCTTCTGGTAGTGTGCCGACCAGAATTGAACACTATACTCCAAGTGTGGCCCAACTAAGGTTCTATACAGCTGCAACATGACTTGCCAATTCTTATACTCAATGCCCTGGCCAATGAAGGCAAGCATTCCGTATGCCTTCTTGACTACCTTCTCCACCTGTGTTGCCCCTTTCAGTGACCTGTGGACTTGTACACCTAGATCTCTCTGATTTTCAATACTCTTGAGGGATCTACCATTTACTGTATATTCCCTACCTGCATTAGACCTTCCAAAATGCGTTACCTCACATTTGTACTGATTAAACTCCATCTGCCATCTCACCGCCCAAGTCTCCAAATGATCTAAATCCTGCTGTATCCTCTGACAGTCCTCATCGCTATCCGCAATTCCACCAACCTTTGTGTCGTCTGCAAACTTACTAATCAGACCAGTTACATTTTCCTCCAAATCATTTATATATACTACGAACAGCAAAGGTCCCAGCACTGATCCCTGCGGAACACCACTAGTCACAGCCCTCCAATTAGAAAAGCACCCTTCCATTGCTACTCTCTATGACCTAGCCAGTTCTGTATCCACCTTGCCAGCTCACCCCTGATCCTGTGTGACTTCACCTTTTGTATCAGTCTACCATGAGGGACCTTGTCAAAGGCCTTACTGAAGTCCATATAGACAACATCCAACATCCACATTAATCATCTTTGTGACCACTTCGAAAAACTCTATCAAGTTAGTGAGACACTAACACAAAACCATGCTGCCCCTCACTAATACGTCCATTTGCTTCCAAATGGGAGTAGATCCTGTCTCGAAGAATTCTCTCCAGTAATTTCCTTACCACTGACGTGAGGCTCACCGGCCTGTAGTTCCCTGGATTATCCTTGCTACCCTTCTTAAACAGAGGAACAACATTGGCTATTCTCCAGTCCTCCGGGACATCACCTGAAGACAGTGAGGATCCAAAGATTTCGGTCAAGGCCTCAGCAATTTCCTCTCTAGCCTCCTTCAGTATTCTGGGATAGATCCTATCCAGCCCTGGGGACTTATCTACCTTAATATTTTTCAAGACGTCCAACACCTCGTCTTTTTGGATCTGAATGTGACCCAGGCTATCTACACACCCTTCTCCAGACTCAACATCCACCAACTCCTTCTCTTCGGTGAATACTGATGCAAAGTATTCATTTAGAACCTCGCCCATTTCGTCTGGCTCCACACATAGATTCCCTTTCCCTGGCTACCCTCTTGCTTTTTATGCATGTGTAAAAAGCCTTGGGATTTTCCTTAACCCTATTTGCCAATGACTTTTTGTGACCCGTTCTAGCCCTCCGGACTCCTTGCTTCAGTTCCTTCCTACTTTCATAGAACATAGAACATAGAACAATACAGCGCAGTACAGGCCCTTCGGCCCACGATGTTGCACCGAAACAAAAGCCATCTAACCTACACTATACCATTATCATCCATATGTTTATCCAATAAACTTTTAAATGCCCTTAATGTTGGCGAGTTCACTACTGTAGCAGGTAGGGCATTCCACGGCCTCACTACTCTTTGCGTAAAGAACCTACCCCTGACCTCTGTCCTATATCTATTACCCCTCAGTTTAAGGCTATGTCCCCTCGTGCTAGCCATTTCCATCCGCGGGAGAAGGCTCTCACTGTCCACCCTATCTAACCCTCTGATCATTTTGTATGCCTCTACTAAGTCTCCTCTTAACCTTCTTCTCTCTAACGAAAACAACCTCAAGTCCATCAGCCTTTCCTCATAAGATTTTCCCTCCATACCAGGCAACATCCTGGTAAATCTCCTCTGCACCCGTTCCAAAGCCTCCACGTCCTTCCTATAATGCGGTGACCAGAACTGTACGCAATACTCCAAATGCAGCCGTACCAGAGTTCTGGGATATTCCACACAGGCTTTGTCTGTTGCCAGCCTTCTAGCCATGACAAATGCCTCCTTTTTCATTTTGACGAGGCCTACAATATCTCTCGTTATCCAAGGTTCCCGAAATTTGCCGTATTTATCCTTCTTCCGCACAGGAACATGCCGGTCCTGAATTCCTTTCAATTGACATTTGAAAGCCTCCCACATGTCAGATGTTGATTTACCCTCAAACATCCTCCCCCAATCTAGGATGGTAGAGCAAATGGAAGGGGACTTTAAGAGATGGGACATGCTCCCGTCATCACTGGCGGGGAGGGTACAGACCGTTAAAATGACGGTCCTCCCCAGATTTCTGTTTGTCTTTCAGTGTCTCCCCATCTTCATCCCCAAGGCCTTTTTCAAGCGGGTGAACAAAATTATTCTGGGCTTTGTGTGGGCGAATAAAACCCCGCGGGTGAAGAAAATGTTGTTGGAGCATAGTCGGGGGGAGGGTGGGTTGGCGCTGCCGAATTTCTGCAACTACTACTGGGCGGCTAATATAGCCATTATTACGAAGTGGGTAATGGGGGAGGGGTCAGCATGGGAGAGGTTGGAGGTGGTGTTATGTAAAGGCACCAGTCTGAGAGCATTGGTAACGGCATCTCTGCTGTTCTCGCCGGCCCTATACTCCACAAGTCCGGTGGTAGTGGCGGCACTGAGGATCTGGGGGCAATGGAGGAGGTATAAGGAGGAGGAGGGTGCGTCGGTTTGGACCCCGATTTGTAACAACCACAGGTTTGTACCGGGCAGGCTGGATGGTGGGTTCCAGAGCTGGCAGAGGGCAGGAATTAGAAGGATGGGGGATCTGTTTATAGATGGGAGCTTTCTCAGCTTGAAGGCGCTGGAGAATAAATTTAAACTGCCGCCGGGGAATGGTTTTAGATATTTGCAAGTGCGAGATTTCCTGAGGAAACAGGTGTTGGCCTTTCCGCTGCTCCCGCCACAGGGGACACAGGATAGAGTAGTTTCTGGTACCTGGGTGGGGGAGGGGAAGGTGTCGGATATCTACCAGGAGCTGTTGGAGGCGGAGGAAACCCCGGTGGAGGAGCTCAAGGGCAAGTGGGAGGATGAGCTAGGAAGAGAGTTAGAGACTTTAGACGCCCTAAGCAGGGTCAATTCCTCCTCATCATGTGCCAGGATTAGCCTAATACAATTTAAGGTGGTCCATCGGGCACACATGACGGCGGCGAGGATGATCAGGTTTTTGGGGGTAGAAGATAGATGTGCGAGGCGCGCGGGGACCCCAGCAAACCATGTCCACATGTTTTGGGCATGCCCAAAGCTCAGAGGGTTTTGGCACGGGTTTGCGAAGGCAATGTCCACAGTGCTAGAAACACGGGTGGTGCCAAGTCCAGAGGTAGCGATCTTTGGAGTGTCAGAAAATCCGGGAGTTCAGGGAGTGAAAGAGGCCGACGTCCTGGCCTTTGCCTCCCTGGTAGCCCGAAGACGGATCCTTTTAATGTGGAGGGACTCAAAGCCCCCGAGTGGAGAGACCTGGGTTAGTGACATGGCTGGGTTTCTCAGTCTTGAGAAAATAAAGTTTGCCTTCAGAGGGTCAATGTTGGGGTTCACCCGGAGGTGGCAGCCGTTCGTCGACTTTCTCGGGGAAAATTTAAATGTCGGCAGAAGCAGCATTCTTAAGGGGGGGGGCGGATAGGTGTTAGATGGTTGAGGTGTGTGAAGATTGGGTTGGGTGGGGAAATGTTTATTTTACCATGTTAATGTTATTGTTTTTGTTATTGTTATAAAAATTTTGCAAATACCCTCTAATAAAAATATTTCTTTAAAAAGAGGTAGCAGAAAGCGGGTTAGTTAGGCCAGTTAGCTTAACTTCTGTAGTAGGGAAGGTGCTGGAATCTATCATCAAGGAAGAAATAGCGAGGCATCTGGTTGGAACTTGTCCCATTGGGCAGACGCAGCATGGATTCATAAAGGGCAGGTCGTGCCTAACTAATTCAGTGGAATTTTTTGAGGACATTACCAGTGCGGTAGACAACGGGGAGCCAATGGATGTGGTATATCTGGATTACCAGAAAGCTTTTGACAAAGTGCCACACAAAAGGTTGCTGCATAAGATAATGTTGCATGGCGCTGAGGGTAAATTAGTAGCATGGATAGAGGATTGGTTAATTAATAGAAAGCAAAGAGTGGGGATTAATGGGTGTTTCTCTGGTTGGCAATCAGTGGTGTCGCTCAGGGATCAGTGTTGGGCCCACAATTGTTCACAATTTACATAGATGATTTGGAGTTGGGGACCAAGTACAATGTGTCCAAGTTTGCAGATGACACTAAGATGAGTGGTAAAGCAAAAAGTACAGAGGATACTGGAAGTCTGCAGAGGGATTTGAATAGTTTAAGTGAATGGGCTAGGGTTTGGCAGATGGAATACAATGTTGACAAATGTGAGGTCATCCGTTTTGGTAGGAATAACAGCAAAAGGGATTATTATTTGAATGATAAAATATTAAAATATGCTGCTGTGCAGAGGGACCTGGGTGTCCTAGTGCATGAGTCGCAAAAAGTTGGTTTACAGATGCAACAGGTGATTAAGAAGGCGAATGCAGTTTTGTCCTTCATTGCTAGAGGGATGGAGTTTAAGACTAGGGAGGTTATGCTGCAACTATATAAGGTGTTAGTGAGGCCACACCTGGAATATTGCCCTCAATTTTGGTCTCCTTACTTGAGAAAGGACATACTGGCACTGGAGGGTGTGCAGACGATTCACTAGGTTAATCCCAGAGTTGAGGGGGTTGGATTACGAGGAGAGGTTGAGTAGACTGGGACTGTACTCGTTGGAATTTAGAAGGATGCGGGTGGGATCTTATAGAAACATATAAAATTATGAAGGGAATAGATAGGATAGATGCGGGAGGTTGTTTCCGCTGGTGGGTGAAAGCAGAACTAGGGGGCATAGCCTCAAAATAAGGGGAAGTAGATTTAGGACTGAGCTCAAGAGAATTCCTGTGCAGATGCAGGTTATGACAGTCCCTATGCCAGCAGGACACTATCCTTATCCCGTGTCTGCAGCAGAGCACTGCCACTAATCCACTGTCATTAGCAGAGCACTGTCCCTACCCAATGTCTCCAGCAGAGTACTGCCTCTAATCTACTGTCACGATCCAACATCTCCAGCAGATCACTGTTGCTGTGTAATGGGGAGGCAGTGGGGACCTGGGTTTGAATCCCACCATGATGGTAGAATTTGAAGTCAATAAAAATCTGGAATTGAAAGTCTAATGATAACCATCAAACTATTGTCGATTGTCGTTAAAAACCCATCTGGTTCACTAATGTCCTTTAGGGAGGGAAATCTGTCGGCCTTACCTGGTCTGGCTTACATGTGACTCCGGATCAGTCAAGAGTCCATGTGCTTGACTCTTAAATGCCCTCTGGGGTGGGCAATAAATGCTGGCTCAGCCTGCGATGCCCACATTCCATAAACAAATTTAAAAAAAAATCTCCAGCAGATCACGGTCTTTCTACATAGACACAGATTTTCTTACCTTGCCACTCTCCGTCTCTGTCACCGTTACAATCAGCTGCATGCACCTCAATCTTTTCCAAGGAGAAGCGCTGTCCACAAAGCGGACACTCGACACAAGCTTTCTTAGAAATAACAGGATGAAATTCCTCCGAATCATCATCTATCAACACCACATCTTCGGGCTCCTAAAGGAGACAGTGACAGAAAAAGCAGGGTGCAGCACTCGAAGGAACAATGAGACAACATCTCCACAGCAGGCAGCACCATTCTGGTGTGCGTACTGCACCCACCATACTATTCTGGCCACCCAATCTGCAGCTTTGAATATGCTATTTGTTCTAGCTGGTCTATACCAGTGTTTCTAATCCTTCCCACCGTAATGATCTCTTCTCTCTCCCCGATATTCCCTTTTCCCTACTGTTGGCAGAAAACTCCCCCTTAAATATACATGTGCTTAGTCAGTTCTTAATGAGTTTAAGGAGCAAAGAGTTTGACATTCACACCATTGTGAAAACATTATTCATAAATTATTCCTTACCTATATATTACTTGCTTTCTTAAATGTTGTGCTGGCGGTGATTTTTGTTTAACAGCTCACCACATGGTGTGATTCCAGTAATGACAGAGCGCAAAGTTAAAGAAGCACAACTAAGAAAGGATTAACAAAGAATATTTAATCAACAACCTGAACACCGAGCTCGGTCGTCCAACTAACCTGGGTTGTGACCATTTCAGATGGCTGTGGCTTTTTGCTCTCTGGCTGCACACTTTCAGAACAGCTGTACTGTGTATCTATGGAGTAACAAGTAAAAATTCTGTAACATAGTAACATGACCCAGACTGCTGACCATCAATGCCATACATAACCCGTCCGACAATAACTGAACCAAAAGGTCTTCACTGAATCCCAATCGGATTTAGACCGAGAGAATCATAGACATAGAATGTACAGTGCAGAAGGAGGCCATTCGGCCCATCGAGCCGGCACCGGCTCTTGGAAAGAGCACCCTACTTAAGCCCACACCTCCACCCTGTCCCCGTAACCCAGCAACCACATCTAACCGAAGGGCAATTTAGCATGGCCAATCCACCTAACCTGCACATCTTTGAATGGTGGGAGGAAACCGGAGCACCCGGAGGAAAGCCACGCAGACACGGGGAGGAAATGCAAACTCCACACAGTCACCCGAGGCGGGAATTGAACCGGGATCCTGGAGCTGTGAGGCAGCAGTGCTAACCACTGTGCCATAGATGCTTTCTGAATCTATCCTGTCTAATCAGTGTTAATGTAAGCCTACTTGTGACAATAAGGATTAATATTATTTGAAACCTGTTTGAATTTTCTAAATTTCTATGAGATCCCCTCCCACTCTTCTAAACTGCAATGAATATAATCCTAACCGATTTAGTCTTTCCTCATATGACTGTCCTGCCATCCCAGGAATCAGCCTGGTAAACCTCCCCTGCACTCCATCCAGAGCAATAACATCCTTCTTCAGATAAGGACACTAAAATTCCACACAATAGTCCAGTAAAGAGCAGTATTACGGTGGCGGAGAGGATGCTAGATGGGGACTCTTCTTCCGAGGTAGTATGGGCTGAGGTTAGAAACAGGAAAGGAGAGGTCACCCTGTTGGGAGTTTTCTATAGGCCTCCAAATAGTTCTAGGGATGTAGAGGAAAGGATGGCGAAGATGATTATGGATAAGAGCGAAAGTAACAGGGTAGTTATTATGGGAGACTTTAACCTTCCAAATATTGACTGGAAAAGATATAGTTCGAGTACATTAGATGGGTCGTTTTTTGTACAATGTGTGCAGGAGGGTTTCCTGACA
Source organism: Scyliorhinus torazame (assembly GCF_047496885.1). Taxonomy (NCBI): domain Eukaryota; kingdom Metazoa; phylum Chordata; class Chondrichthyes; order Carcharhiniformes; family Scyliorhinidae; genus Scyliorhinus; species Scyliorhinus torazame. The sequence continues at coordinate 178,077,998 of NC_092713.1, forward strand.
CAATATGTTGACATGCCACTTTGGATTGGTTTTGGGTCATGAACCAGGCCAGGTATTGGATTTAGAGGTAGGAGAGCACTTTGGGGACAGTGACCACAATTTGGTGATGTTTACGTGAGTGATGGAAAGGGATAAGTATACACCGCAGGGCAAGAGTTATAGCTGGGGGAAGGGCAATTATGATGCCATTAGACATGACTTGGGGGGGATAGGTTGGAGAGGTAGGCTGCAAGTGTTGGGCACACTGGATAAGTGGAGCTTGTTCAAGGAACAGCTACTGCATGTTCTTGATAAGTACGTACCAGCCAGGCAGGGAGGGAGGCGTCGAGCGAGGGAACTGTGGTTTACCAAAGAAGTGGAATCTCTTGTTAAGAGGAAGAAGGAGGTCTATGTGAAGATGAGGTGTGAAGTTTCAGTTGGGGCGATTGATAGTTACAAGGTAGCGAGGAAGGATCTAAAGAGAGAGCTAAGACGAGCAAGGAGGGGACATGAGAAGTATTTGGCAGGTAGGATCAAGGAAAACCCAAAAGCTTTCTACAGGTATGTCAGGAATAAAAGAATGACTAGGGTAAGAGTAGGGCCAGTCAAGGACAGGGATGGGAAGTTGTGTGTGGAGTCTGAAGAGATAGGCGAGATACTAAATGAATATTTTTCGTCAGTATTCACTCAGGAAAAAGATAATGTTGTGGAGGAGAATGCTGAGACCCAGGCTATTAGAATAGATGGCACTGAGGTACGTAAGGAAGAGGTGTCGGCAATTCTGGACAGGCTGAAAATAGATAAGTCCCCGGGGCCTGATGGGATTTATCCTGGGATTCTCTGGGAAGCCAGGGAAGAGATTGCTGGGCCTTTGGCTTTGATTTTTATGTCATCATTGGCTACAGGAATAGTGCCAGAGGACTGGAGGATAGCAAGTGTGGTCCCTTTGTTCAAAAAGGGGAGCAGAGACGACCCCGGCAACTATAGACCAGTGAGCCTCACGTCTGTAGTGGGTAAAGTCTTGGAGGGGATTATAAGAGACAAGATTTATAATCATCTAGATAGGAATAATATGATCAGGGATAGTCAGCATGGCTTTGTGAAGGGTTGGCCATGCCTCACAAACCTTATCGAGTTCTTTGAGAAGGTGACTGAACAGGTAGACGAGGGTAGAGCAGTTGATGTGGTGTATATGGATTTCAGCAAAGCGTTTGATAAGGTTCCCCACGGTAGGCTATTGCAGAAAATACGGAGGCTGGGGATTGAGGGTGATTTAGAGATGTGGATCAGAAATTGGCTAGCTGAAAGACAGAGGGTGGTGGTTGATGGGAAATGTTCAGAATGGAGTTCAGTTACAAGTGGCGTACCACAAGGATCTGTTCTGGGGCCGTTGCTGTTTGTCATTTTTATGAACGACCTAGAGGAGGGCGCAGAAGGGTGGGTGAGTAAATTTGCAGACGACACTAAAGTCGGTGGTGTTGTCGACAGTGGAGCAGGTTACAGAGGGACATAGATAAGCTGCAGAGCTGGGCTGAGAGGTGGCAAATGGAGTTTAATGTAGAGAAGTGTGAGGTGATTCACTTTGGAAGGAATAACAGAAATGCAGAATATTTGGCTAATGGTAAAGTTCTTGGAAGTGTGGATGAGCAGAGGGATCTAGGTGTCCATGTACATAGATCCCTGAAAGTTGCCACCCAGGTTGATAGGGTTGTGAAGAAGGCCTATGGAGTGTTGGCCTTTATTGGTAGAGGGATTGAGTTCAGGAGTCATGAGGTCATGTTGCAGCTGTACAAAACTCTGGTACGGCCGCATTTAGAGTATTGTGTACAGTTCTGGTCACCACATTATAGGAAGGACGTGGAGGCTTTGGAGCGGGTGCAGAGGAGATTTACCAGGATGTTGCCTGGTATGGAGGGAAAATCTTATGAGGAAAGGCTGATGGACTTGAGGTTGTTTTCGTTAGAGAGAAGAAGGTTAAGAGGAGACTTAATAGAGGCATACAAAATGATCAGGGGGTTAGATAGGGTGGACAGTGAGAGTCTTCTCCCGCGGATGGATATGGCTGGCACGAGGGGACATAACTTTAAACTGAGGGGTAATAGATATAGGACAGAGGTCAGAGGTAGGTTCTTTACGCAAAGAGTGGTGAGGCCGTGGAATGCCCTACCTGCAACAGTAGTGAACTCGCCAACATTGAGGGCATTTAAAAGTTTATTGGATAAGCATATGGATGATAATGGCATAGTGTAGGTTAGATGGCTTTTGTTTTGGTGCAACATCGTGGGCCGAAGGGCCTGTACTGCGCTGTATCGTTCTATGTTCTATAATACTTCAGGTGTGGCCTCACCAATGCCCTATTCAATTGCAGTGAAACATCTCTATTCCTATACTCAAATCCTCTCGCTATGAAGGCCAGCAACCCATTTGCCTTCTTTACTGCTGTACCTGCGTGCTTACTTTCAATGACTGATGCACGAGGACATCAAGGTCTCACTGAGAATCCGCCTCTCTCAATTTCCACCCATTCAAAAATTAATCTATTCTCCCTGGTCAACTCTATAGTTACATAGAACATAGAACAGTACTGCACAGAACAGGCCCTTCGGCCCTCGATGTTGGGCCGAGCTTTGTCCGAAAACAAGATCAAACTATCCTACTCCTTGACATTCTGGTGTGCTCCATCTGCCTATCCAATAACCGCTTGAAAGTCACAGCAGACAGTCCATTCCATACCCTAACCACTCTCTGAGTAAAGAACCTACCTCAGACATCCCTCCTATATCTCCCACCCCAAACCTTATAGTTATGCCCCCTTGTAACAGCTACATCCACCCGAGGAAATAGTCTCTGAACGTCCACTCTATCTATCCCCCCCCATCATCTTATAAACCTATATTAAGTCACCTCTCTTGCTCCTCTGCTCCAAAGAGAAAAGCCCGAGCTCCCTCAACCTTTCCTCGTAAGACCTACCCTCCAAACCAGGCAGCATCCTGGAAAATCTCCTTTGCACCCTTTCCAATGCTTCCACATCCCTCCTATAGTGAGGTGACCAGAACTGCACACACTACTCCAAATGTGGTCTCACCAGGGTCCTGTACAGTTGCAGCATAACCCCATGGCTCTTAAACTCATGCCCCCTGTTAATAATGAAAATGAAATGAAATGAAAATCGCTTATTGTCACAAGTAGGCTTCAAATGAAGTTACTGTGAAAAGCCCCTAGTCGCCACATTCCGGCGCCTGTTCGGGGAGGCTGGTACGGGAATCGAACCGTGCTGCTGGCCTGCCTTGGTCTGCTTTAAACAAACGCCAACACACTATAGGCCTTCTTCACGGCACTATCCACTTGAGTGGCAACCTTCGGAGATCTGTGGACATGAACCGCAAGATCTCTCTGTTCCTCCACATTCCTCAGAACCCTGCCGTTGACCCTGCCATCCGCATTCAAATTTGTCCTACCAAAATGAATCACCTTGCACTTATCAGGGTTAAACTCCATCTGCCATTTTTCGGCCCAGCTCTGCATCCTATCAATGTCTCTTTGCAGCCTACAACAGCCCTCCACCTCATCCACTACTCCACCAATCTTGGTGTCATCAGCAAATTTACTGACCCACCCTTCAGCCCCCTCCTCCAAGTCATTTATAAAAATCACAAATAGCAGAGGAACCAGCACTGATCCCCGTGGTACATTGCTGTTAACTGGTCTCCAATCTGAAAATTTTCCATCCACCACCACCCTCTGTCTTCTATGTGATAGCCAGTTACTTATCCAATTGGCCTAATTTCCCTCTATTCCACACCTCCTTACCTTCTTCATGAGCCGACCATGGGGAACCTTATCAAACGCCTGACTGAAATCCATCAACTGCTCTACCTTCATCTACACACTTAGTTACCTCCTCAAAGAATTCAATCAAATTTGTGAGGCAAGACTTACCCTTCACGAATCCGTGTTGACTATCCTGGATTAAGCTGCATCTTTCCAAATGGTCATTAATCCTATCCCTCAGGACCTTTTCCATTAACTTACCGACCACCGAAGTAAGACTAACCGGCCTATAATTACCAGACTCATTCCTATTCCCTTTCTTGAACAGAGGAACAACATTTGCCACTCTCCAGTCCTCTGGCACTATCCCGTGGACAGTGAGGACCCAAAGATCAAAGCCAAATAATCTTCAAATAATTCTAGTAGATTTGTCAAGCATGATTTTCCTTTTACAAATTCATGCTGACTTTGTCTGATTATACCATTGCTTTCCAAATGCTGTGCTGTGAAATCCTCAATGATGGACTCCAGCAACTTCCCTACTACCGACATTAGGCTCACTGGTCGAGAGTTCCCGGTTTTCTCTCTACCTCCCTTTTTGAATAGCGGGGTTACATTCGCTACCCTCCAATCGGTAGGACCAATTCCAGAGTCCAAAGAATTTTGGAAAATGAACACTAATGTTTCTACTATTTCTAGGGCCACTTCCGTAAGTACTCTGCGATGAAGATTATCAGGATTGAAGGCATTTGTGTGCCTTCAATCCCATTAATTTCCCCAAAACCAATTCTTTACTAATACTAATTTCCTTCAGCTCCTCACCAAAACTTGTGCTTCTCAAAACTTCCAGTACATTATTCATGGATCCTTTGAGAAGATAGAAGCCATTTAGTTCCTCAGTCATTTCCTGGATCCCGGTTATGAATTCCCCCTTTTCTGACTGTAAGTTTTTATTCGTCTTTTTCTCTTTGTATACATATGGAAGCTTTTACAGCTAAGTGTTTATGTTTCCCGCAAGTTTACTTTCAAATTGTATTTTCCCCTTCTTAATCAATTCATTGGTGTGCCTTTTCGAGTTTTAAACCATGCCTATTCCTCAGGTCTATTGATTTTTCTTGCTAATTTGTATGTCTTTTCTTTGAATCTAATACTATCTCTAGTTTCCCTTATAAGCCACGACTTGGCCACAGTTCCCTATCTACTCTTGCGCCAAACACGAATAAACAATTTTTGGAGTTCACCTATTCGTTCCGTGAATGCCTGCCATTGCCTGTCCACTGTCCTTCCTTTCAGTAATGTTTCCCAGTCCGTCATAGCCAGCTCATGCCTCATACCATCATAGTTACCTTTGTTGAGGTTCAGGATCTTGGTCTCAGAATCAACTACCTCACTATATAATCTTTATTAGTGTCACAATTAGGCTTACATTAACACTGTAATGAAGTTACTGTGAAAATCTCCTCGTCGCCACTACCTGTTCGGGTACACTGAGGGAGGATTCAGAATGTCCAAATCACCTAACAAGCAGGTCTTTCGGGACTTGTGGGAGGCAACCAGAGCACCTGGAGGAAACCCACACAGACACAGGGAGAATGTGCAGACAAAGAACAAAGAAAAGTACAGCACAGGAACAGGCCCTTCGGCCCTCCAAGCCTGTGCCGACCATGCTGCCCGTCTAAACTAAAATTTACTACACTTCCTGGGTCCGTATCCCTTTATTCCCATCCTATTCATGTATTTAGATAAGTTTAATTTAGATAAATGTGAGGTGATGCATTTTGGCAGATCGAATCAGGCCAGGACCTACTCAGTTAATGGTATGGCGTTGGGGAGAGTTATAGAACAAAGAGATCTAGGAGTACAGGTTCATAGCTCCTTGAAGGTGGAGTCGCAGGTGGACAGGGTGGTGAAGAAGGCATTCGGCATGCTTGGTTTCATTGGTCAGAACATTGAATATAGGAGTTGGGACGTCTTGTTGAAGTTGTACAAGACATTGGTACGGCCACACTTGGAATACTGTGTGCAGTTCTGGTCACCCTATTATAGAAAGGATATTATTAAACTAGAAAGAGTGCAGAAAAGATTTACTAGGATGTTGCCGGGACTTGATGGTGTGAGTTATAAGGAGAGGCTGGATAGACTGGGACTTTTTTCCCTGGAGCGTAGGAGGCTTAGGGGTGATCTTATAGAGGTCTATAAAATAATGAGGGGCATAGATAAGGTAGATAGTCAACATCTTTTCCCAAAGGTAGGGGAGTCTAAAACTAGAGGGCATAGGTTTAAGGTGAGAGGGGAGAGATTCAGAAGGGCCCAGAGGGGCAATTTCTTCACTCAGAGGGTAGTGAGTGTCTGGAATGGGCTGCCAGAGGTAGTAGTAGAAGCGGGTACAATTGTGTCTTTCAAAAAGCATTTAGATGGTTACATGGGTAAGATGGGTATAGAGGGTTATGGGCCAAGTGCGGGCAACTGGGACTAGCTTAATGGTAAAAAACTGGGCGGCATGGACTGGTTGGGCCGAAGGGCCTGTTTCCATGCTGTAAACTTCTATGATTCTATGATTCTATTTGTCAAGATACCCCTTAAATGTCACTATCGTCCCAGCTTCCACCACCACCTCCGGCAGCGAGTTCCAGGCACCTACTACCCTCAGTATAAAAAAAACTTGCCTCGTACATCTCCTCTAAACCTTGCCCCTCGCACCTTAAACCTATGCCCCCTAGTAATTGACCCCTCTACCCTGGGGAAAAGCCTCTGACTATCCACTCTGTCTATGCCCCTTATAATTTTGTAGGCCTCTATCAGGTTGCCCCTCAACCTCCGTCGTTCCAGTGAGAACAAATCGAGTTTATTCAACCGCTTCTCATAGCTAATGCCCTCCATACCAGCCAACATCCTGCTAAATGTCTTCTGCACCCTCTCCAAAGCCTCCACATCCTTCTGTAGTGTGCTGACCAGAATTGAACACTATACTCCAAGTGTGGCCTAACTAAGGTTCTATACAGCTGCAACATGACTTGCCAATTCTTATACTCAATGCCCCGGCCAATGAAGGCAAGCATGCCGTATGCCTTCTTGACTACCTTCTCCACCTGTGTTGCCCCTTTCAATGACCTGTGGACCAGTACACCTAGATCTCTCTGACTTTCAATACTCTTGAGCGTTCTACCATTCACTGTACTGTGACCCAAACCGGGAATCAAACCCGGGTCTCCGGCGCTATGAAGCAACAGTGCTAACCACTGTGCTACCGTGCTGCCCCTATTCACCTTGATAAGAATTCTACCATATTTGGACCTGGTATTGGGGAATGATCCCGGTCAGGTGGTTAAAGTTTCAGTTGGTGATTACTTTGGGAATAGCGATCACAATTCCCTAAGTTTTAGAATACTCATGGACAAAGACGAGGATGGTCCTAAAGAAAGAGTGCTAAATTGGGGAAAGGCCAAGTATAACAAAATTCGGCAGGAGCTAGGGAATGTGGTTTGGGAGCAGCTCTTTAAGGGTAAATCCATATTTGAAATGTGGGAGTCTTTTAAGGAAAGGTTGATTAGAGTGCAGGACAGACATGTCCCTGTGAAAATGAGGGATAGAAATGGCAAGATTAGGGAACCATGGATAACGGGTGGAATTGTGAGACCAGCTAAGATGAAAAAGGAAGCATACATAAGATCTAGGCAACTTAAATCTGATGAAGCTTTGGAGGAATATCGGGAAAGTAGGACAAATCTCAAACGCGCAAGAAAGAGGGCTAAAAGGGGTCATGAAATATCTTTGGCTAACAGGATTAAGGAAAATCCCAAAGCCTGTTATTCATATATAAGGAGCAAGAGGGTAACTAGAGAAAGGATTGGCCCACTCAAAGACAAAAGAGGGAATTTATGCGTGGAGTCAGAGGAAATGGGTGAGATTCTTAATGAGTACTTGGCATCGGTATTCACCAAGGAGAGGGACATGACAGATGTTGAGGCTAAGGATGGATGTTTAAATACTCTAGGTCAAGTCGGCATAAGGAAGGGGGAGGTTTTGGGTATTCTAAAAGGCATTAAGGTGGAAAAGTCCCCAGGTCCGGAAGGGATCTATCCCAGGTTACAGAGGGAAGCGAGGGAAGAAATAGCTGGGGCCTTATCTTTGCAGCATCCTTGAGCACGGGTGAGGTCCCGGAGGACTGGAGAATTGCTAATGTTGTCCTTTTGTTTCAGATGGGTAGCAGGTATAATCCAGGGAATTATAGACCTGTGAGCTTGCGTCAGTGGTAGGCAAACTGTTGGAAAAGACACTGAGGGATAGGATCTATTCACATTTGGGAGAAAATAGACTTATCAGGGATAGGCAGCATGGTTTTGTGCAGGGAAGGTCATGTCTTACAAACCTCATAGAATTCTTTGAGGAAGTGACAACGTTAATTGATGAGGGAAGGGCTGTAGATGTCATATACATGGACTTCAGTAAGGCGTTTGGTAAAGTTTCCCATGGCAGGTTGATGGAAAAAGTGAAGTCGTATGGGGTTCAGGGTGTACTAGCTAGATGGATAAAGAACTGGCTGGGCAACAGGAGACAGAGAGTTGTGGTGGAAGGGAGTGTCTCAAAATGGAGAAAGTTGACTAGTGGTGTTCCACAGGGATCCGTGCTCGGACCACTGTTGTTTGTGATATACACAAATGATCTGGACGAAGGTAAAGGTGGTCTGATTCTAAGATTGGTGGAGTTGCAGATAGCGAGGAGGACTGTCAGAGAATACAGCAAAATATAAATAGATTGGAGAGTATGGCAGAGAAATGGCAGATGGAGTTCAATCCAGGCAAATGCGAGGTGATGCATTTTGGAAGATCTGATTCAAGAGCGGACTATACGGTCAATGGAAGAGTCCTGGGGAAAAGTGATGTACAGAGAGATCTGGGAGTTCAGGTCCATTGTACCCTGAAGGTGGCAACGCAGGTCGACAGAGTGGTCAAGAAGGCATATAGCATGCTTGCCTTCATCGGACGGGGTATTGAGTACAAGAGTCGGCAGGTCATGTTACAGTTGTATAGGACTTTGGTTAGGCCACATTTGGAATACTGCGTGCAGTTCTGGTCGCCACATTACCAGAAGGATGTGGATGCTTTAGAGAGGGTGCAGAGGAGGTTCACCAGGATGTTGCCTGGTATAGAGGGTGCTAGCTATGAAGAAAGGTTGAGTAGATTAGGATTATTTTCGTTGGAAAGACGGAGGTTGAGGGGGTACCTGATTGAGGTCTACAAAATTATGAGAGGTATGGACAGGGTGGATAGCAACAAGCTTTTTCCAAGAGTGGGGGTGTCAATTACAAGGGGTCATGATTTCAAGGTGAGAGGGGGAAAGTTTAAGGGCGATGTGTGTGGAAAGTTTTTTACGCAGAGGGTGGTGGGTGCCTGGAACGCTTTGCCAACGGAGGTGGTAGAGGCGGGCACGATAGCATAATTTAAGATGCATCTAGACAGATATATGAACGGGTGGGGAACAGGGGGCAGTAGATCCTTGGAAAATAGGTGACAGGTTTAGATAAAGGATCTGGGTTGGCGCAGGCTGGGAGGGCCGAAGGGCCTGTTCCTATGCTGTAATTTTATTTGTTATTTGTTCCAGATTATGGTCACTCATCCCCAAGGGTTCTCTCACAATTACATTGTCAACTAATCCTTTCTCATTGCACAACACCCAGTCCAGTATGTTGGTTCCTCAACATACTGGTTGGGAAAACTATCCCTATTCGCTCCAGAAATTCTTCCTCTATTGTACTGTGACTAATTTGAGTCACCCAATCTATATCCTTACCACATGTATCTCTCATTTCCTGTCCGATGCTATTCCCAACATTACCACTGCAGTTTGGTGGTCTGCATACCACCCCATGAATGCTTTTTGCCCTTGATGTTTCTTAACTCGACCCAGACAGATTCCACATGATCTGTACTAATATCTTTCCTCAATATTGTATCAATATCTTCTTCAATCAACAATGCAACTCCACCACCTTTTCCTTTCTGACTGATCCTCCTAAAAACAGAATACCCCTCAATGTTTAGTTCCCATCCTTGGTCACCTTGGAGCCATGTCTCCTTAATCCAAACTATCGTATCCTACAGAGAGTAAAGCTCTCACTACACTGTCCCCATCAAACACTCACAGGACAGATACGGGTTAGATACAGAGTAAAGCTCCCTCCACATTGTTCCCATGAAACTCTCCCAGGAAAGTACATCACGGAGTTAGATACAGAGTAAAGCTCCCTCTCTACACTGTCCCCATCCAACACTCTCAGGACAGGTACAGCATGGAGTTAGATGGAGTAAAGTTCCCTCTCTACATTGTCCTCATAAACACTCCCAGGACAGGTAATGCACAGGGTTAGATACAGAGTAAAATTTCCTCTACACTGTACCTATCAAACACTCCCAGCAAACACTCCCAGGGTTAGATACAGAGTAAAACTCCCTCTACACTGTGTAGCGCACAAAGACTCACAAGACGAATAGAGATGAAGTCGATGAGGCTTTATTAAGCGTGACTTGTTCCCCGCAGTTCAGTAGCAGACTGGCCTGCGGGGGAGAACTCCTGGTTCTTATACTCCGCCTTCAGGGCGGAGCTAGAGGTCAACAGCCAACCAGGACCCGGGATCTGTCAGCCAATGACATCACGGCTTCACAGTCCCACATGACCCCTAATGCATACTACCACATTCACCCCTTGTTAAAAAATGAACCCGGCGGGGTGGTGCTTCGCATGGTGGTAAGGGTTTACAAGGCTGGTCCTGGGAGGAAAACTTTTGCATGTCATCACAGTATGTACAGAGGTTTTTTGTTTTTGTTTTGAACTATTTACAGTAAAAAGGGGGGGAAAAGAAAGAGTTCTCGTTAAAGTCCACAACATTGTAGTGTTACATCGATGCCACGAGTCGGTCGGGCGGTCTGGTCATCCTCGTCGATCGCCTCGGTCCCGGTGGTGGTGCTTGTTCCAGTGTTGTCGTCTCCGGGAGCCTTACGGTTTCTGCTTCAGCTTCCCTTCTGGTCGGACCTGGGAGGAGGATTGATCTTCCCGGGAAGGGGGCGCTCGCGGGGTGCGCCGGTGGCAGGGAGGGGGTGATTGGTGTCGGGGGTGTGTGCGTGTTGCCGGCGGGCGCCAGATCTCGCAGGGAGACCGTGTCCTGTCGGCTGTCGGGGTACTCCACGTAAGCGTACTGCGGGTTCGCGTGGAGGAGGCGAACCCTCTCGACCAACGGGTCCGACTTGTGCGCCCGCACATGTTTTCGGAGCAAGATGGGTCCTGGGACCGCCAGCCAGGTCGGCAGCGACGTTCCCGAGGAGGACTTCCTGGGGAAGACAAGGAGGCGCTCATGAGGTGTTTGATTAGTGCTAGTATACAGTAGCGACCGGATGGAGTGGAGAGCGTCCGGGAGGACCTCCTGCCACCGTGAAACTGGGAGGTCCCTGGACCGTAGGACCAGTAGGACGGTCTTCCAGACTGTGCCGTTCTCCCTCTCTACTTGCCCGTTCCCCCGGGGGTTGTAGCTGGTCGTCCTGCTCGAGGCTATACCGTTGCTGAGCAGGAACTGGCGCAGCTCGTCACTCATGAAGGAGGACCCCCTGTCGCTGTGGACGTATGCGGGGCAACCGAACAGTGTGAATATGGTGTTAAGGGCTTTAATGACTGTGGCCGCTGTCATGTCAGGGCAGGGGATGGCGAAGGGGAAACGGGAGTACTCGTCCACCACATTCAGGAAGTATGTGTTGCGGTCGGTGGAGGGGAGGGGCCCTTTGAAATCCAGACTAAGGCGTTCAAAGGGACGGGAAGCCTTGATCAGGTGCGCACCATCCGGCCTGAAAAAGTGCGGTTTGCACTCTGCGCAGATGTGGCAGTTCCTTGTGACTGTACGGACCTCCTCCACAGAGTAGGGGACGTTGCGAGACTTTATAAAGTGGTAGAACCGAGTGACCCCCGGGTGGCAGAGGTCCTCGTGGAGGGTTTGGAGGCGGTTAATTTGTGCGTTGGCACATGGGCCGCGGGATAGGGCATCGGACGGCTCGTTCAGCTTTCCGGGACGGTACAGGATCTCATAGTTGAAGGTGGAGAGCTCAATCCTCCACCTTAAGATCTTGTCGTTTTTAATTTTGCCCCGCTGTGCATTATCGAACATGAAGGCTACCAACCGTTGGTCCGTGAGGAGAGTGAATCTCCTGCCGGCCAGGTAATGCCTCCAATGTCGCACAGCTTCCACTATGGCTTGGGCTTCCTTTTCCACTGAGGAGTGGCGGATTTCTGAAGCGTGGAGGGTTCGGGAGAAAAAGGCCCTGGGCCTGGCCGCTTGGTTAAGGGTGGCCGCTAGAGCTACATCGGAGGCGTCGCTCTCGACCTGGAAGGGGAGGGACTCGCCGATGGCGCGCATCGTGGCCTTTGCGATATCCGCTTTGATGCGGCTGAAGGCCTGGCAAGCCTCTGTCGACAGAGGGAAGGTCGTGGTCTGTATTAGGGGGCGGGCCTTGTCTGCGTACTGGGGGGCCCACTGGGCGTAATATGAAAAGAACCCCAGGCAGCGTTTTAGGGCTTTTGAGCAGTGCGGGAGGGGAAATTCCATGAGGGGGCGCATGCGTTCGGGGTCGGGGCCTATTATCCCATTGCGCACTACATATCCCAAGATGGCTAGCCGGTTTGTGCTAAAAATGCACTTGTCCTCGTTGTATGAGAGGTTCAAGGTTTTAGCGGTCTGGAGGAATTTTTGGAGGTTGGCGTCGTGGTCCTGCTGATCGTGGCCGCAGATGGTTACGTTGTCGAGGTACGGGAACGTGGCCTGCAACCCGTGTTGATCAACCATTCGGTCCATCTCTCGTTGGAAGACCGAGACCCCGTTTGTGACGCCAAATGGGACCCTTAGGAAGTGGTATAATCGCCCATCTGCCTCGAAGGCTGTGTACTTGCGGTCACTTGGGCGGATGGGGAGCTGATGATAGGCGGACTTGAGGTCCACGGTGGAGAAGACCTTATATTGGGCAATCCGATTGACCATGTCGGATATGCGGGGGAGAGGGTACGCATCTAGTTGTGTGTACCTGTTGATGGTCTGGCTATAGTCTATGACCATCCTTTGCTTCTCCCCTGTCTTTACTACTACCACCTGTGCTCTCCAGGGACTGTTGCTGGCCTGGATTATGCCTTCCTTCAGTAGCCGCTGGACTTCGGACCGAATGAATGTCCGGTCCTGGGCGCTGTACCGTCTGCTCCTAGTGGCGACGGGTTTGCAATCCGGGGTGAGGTTTGCAAACAAGGATGGGGGCTCAACCTTGAGGGTTGCGAGGCCGCAGATAATGAGTGGGGGTATTGGGCCGCCGAATTGGAAGGTCAGGCTCTGCAGATTGCACTGGAAGTCTAATCCCAGTAATGTGGGCGCGCAGAGTTGGGGAAGGACGTAGAGCCTGTAGTTTTTAAACTCCCTCCCTTGCACCATTAGGGTCACTATGCAGAAGCCTTTAATCTGTACGGAGTGGGATCCTGCAGCTAGGGAAATCTTTTGCGCACTGGGACGGATGGTCAAAAAACAGCGTCTTACCGTGTCGGGGTGGATGAAGCTTTCCGTGCTCCCGGAGTCGACCAGGCATGGTGTCTCGTGCCCGTTTATCAGCACCGTTGTTGTCGTCGTCTGGAGCGTCCGGGGCCGTGCTTGGTCCAGCGTCATTGAGGCCAGACGTGATCGTAGTGCTTGAGCGTCTTCCTCGAACCCCGTGGAGCCGTCGACACCGGGGTCCGTTGTTGCCTTCCAAGATGGCGGCGGGGGTGAACAAGATGGCGGCGGGGGTGAACAAAATGGCCGCCCCCATGCATCGCACATGGCTGGGGGGTCACAAGATGGCGGCGGGGGTGGACAAAATGGCCGTCCCCATGCGTCGCACAGGTCTGGGGGGGTCCCAAGATGGCGGCGCCCCTCCTCCCCTCGTGGTGGCCGGGACCCAAAATGGCGGCGCCTGCGGGTCGCACATGGGGCGCTGGGGGGGGGTTGGGGAGCGTTCGAAACGCGCAGGTCACCTTGTTCTCCGGGGACAGCGGTGGCCGGGACCCAAACTGGTTGCGCCTGCGGGTCGTACATGGGGCGCTGGGGGGGTTGGGGAGCGTTAGAAGCGCGCAGGACTCCTTGTTCTCCGGGGACAGCGGCGACCTCCCGGGACCAGCACACAGCCGCGAAATGGCCCTTTTTCCCGCAGCTCTTACAACTCGCTGCGCGGGCCAGGCAGCGCTGCCGGGGGTGTTTCGCCTGGTCGCAGAAATAGCAGCGGGCTCCCCCGGGACAACTTGGCGTCTGAACCGCGCAAGCCTGTGGGGTGGGGGGGAGGGGGGGGGGGTTTGTCACGACGGGGGTCCACGGAGCCCAAGGGGCTGCCGCGCGGTCGGGGCCGTAGGCGCGGGCGTTTCGCGCGGCCACATCCAGGGAGGCTGCAAAGGCCCGTACCTCTGAGAGTCCTAGCGGCTCTTTTTCTAAAAGTCATTGGCGGATTTGGGAAGAGTTCATACCAGCCACAAAAGCATCACGCATTAACATGTCCGTGTGTTCCATCGCGTTTACCGGCGGGCAGCTGCAGGCCCGTCCCAAAATTAGTAGCGCGGCGTAGAATTCATCTATCGATTCTCCGGGACTTTGCCGTCTCGTTGCGAGTTGGTAGCGTGCGTAGATCTGGTTCACTGGGCGAACATAGATGCTCTTTAGTGTTGCGAACGCCGTCTGGAAATCCTCTGCGTCTTCGATGAGAGGGAAAATTTCCGGGCTTACCCTCGAGTGCAGGACCTGTAGTTTCTGGTCTTCTGTGACCCGGCCGGGGGCCGTTCTGAGGTAGGCCTCGAGACAAGTCTGCCAGTGTTTGAAAACTGCTGCTGAGTTCACTGCGTGGGGGCTGATCCTCAGGCATTCCGGGATGATCCTGAGCTCCATAGTCCTTTAAGCACGCTTAATAAATTGTAGCGCACAAAGACTCACGAGAGACGAATAGAGATGAAGTCGATGAGACTTTATTAAGCGTGACTTGTTCCCCGCAGTTCAGTAGCAGACTGGCCTGCGGGGGAGAACTCCTGGTTCTTATACTCCGCCTTCAGGGCGGAGCTAGAGGTCAACAGCCAACCAGGACCCGGGATCTGTCAGCCAATGACATCACGGCTTCACAGTCCTACATGACCCCTAATGCATACTACCACACACTGTACCTATCAAAAACACCCAGGACAGGTACAGGGTTGCTGGGTGGAGTGACATATTTAAGACTGTGATCCACAAATGATTATTGGGTTAAATTATCAAGGGTGCATGTTGCAAGGTGAGTAAATGGCGATCAGGAATGGTCTGCTTATGCTCCAGTAACCAGGATAGTGTCAGGCTCTCTTCAGGCCGGAGGAGTCATACTGGAACCAGTGTTCCAGCGAGGCACATAACTAGGGACGTAGAGAGGGTTTTAAACTAAATACTATGTGTCAAGAGGTCAAATTTGGGAAGATGTGGTACATTAAAGAGTAGAGACAAGGCAAGAGAGAAAAGTATTCATTCGTGAACACAGGACATCTTGAAGGAGGAGGGTGAACAACCAGAGGTCATAGTACACATAGGTACTAATGACATAGGCAGGAAGAGCAATGAGGTCCTGCAGAAGGAGTTCAGGGAGTTAGGCAGTAAGCCATAAAGCAAGACCTCTAGGGTTGTCATCTCAGGATTACTCCCTGTGCCTCTTGTCAGTGAGGCTAGAAATAAGAGGATATTCAGCTAAACACGTGGCTAAACCAGTGGTGTAGGAGGGAGGGTTTCAGATTTCTGGACCATTGGGATCTCTTCCGGGGTAGGTGCGACCAGTACAAGAAATGCTGGTTGCATCTAAACTCGAGGGGCACCAATATCCTGGCTGGGAGGTTTGCTAGAGTCACTCGGGAGGATTTAAACTAGTATGGCCAGGGGGTGGGAACCAGAGCGTTAGCTTAGAAGATGTGATAACTGAAGGGGAATTAGAGAACAAAAATAAGAGAACAACATCACCCTGTCTGCTCAAATGCAGTGGTTTGAAGTGCATTTGTTTCAACGCCAGATGTTTCGCAGGTAAGGCAGATGAACTTAGAGCACTTATTAGAACTTGGAATTATGATGTTGTGGCTATCACAGAAATGTGGTTAAAGGAAGGGCAAGATTGGCAGCTGAACGCTGGAGGCTTTAGATGCTTCAGGAGAGATAGAGTGGGGGGGTAGCATTACTGATTAAGGAGAATATTTTAGCCATACTGCAGGAGGACACCTCGGAGCTCATAGAATGAGGCAATCTGGGTAGAAGTCAGGAACAGGAAGGCTGTTTCACAATGTTGGCCGTTTATTACAGGCCCCCCCCCCCCCCCCCCCCCCCCGCCAGCAAGAGATAGAGGAGCAGATAGGTAGAGAGATTTTGGAAGCGTGCAAAATAAATAGGGTTATTGTGGTTGGGGATTTTAACTTCCCCTCTATTGGCTGGGACTCGCTAAGTGCCAGGGGCTTGGATGGGACAGTTTCTAAGGTGTAGCCAAGAAGTCTTCTTGCTGCAATATGTAGACAGCCCAACTCGGGAAGGGGCAGTGCTGGATCTGGTATTGGGGAATGAGCCTGGACAGGTGGTTGAGCTTTCAGTAGGGGAACATTTTAGGAGTAGTAACCACAATTCCGTAGGTTTTCGGGTACTTTTGGATAGGGATGAGGGTAACCCCTGTGTTAAGGTGCTAAACTGGTCTCTTAAAAGACATTAAGGTAGACAGGTCTCCTGGGCCGGATGGGATTTAGCCCAGAATACTAAGTAACAAAATTGCTGGGGCCTTAACTGACATCTTTGTATCCTCATTGGCTACAGGTGAGATCCCAGAGGACTGGAGAATAGTCAATGTGGTACCGCTGTTGAAGAAAGATAGCAGGGATAATCCAGGAAACTATAGGCCGGTGCGCCTCACGTCGTTTGTAGGTAAATTATTGGAGAGAATTCTCAGGGACAGGATTTAGACCCATTTGGAAGCAAATGGACTCATTAATGACAGACAGCATGGTTTTGTGAATGGGAGGTCGTGCCTCACTAACTTGATCGAGTTTTTTGAGGAAGTGACAAAGATCATTAATATGGGGAGGGTGGTGGATGTTGATTACATGGACTTCAGTAAAGACTTTGACAATGTGCCTCATGGCAGACTGATACAAAAGGTGAAGTCACACGGGCTCAGAGGTGAGGTGGAAAGATGGATACAGAACTGGCTCGGTCACAGAAGGTAAAGGGTAGCAGTACAGGGTGTTTTTCTGAATGGAAGGTTGTGACCAGTGGTGTTCCCCAGGAACTGTGCTGGGGCCTCTGTTGTTTGTAGGTTGGTGGAGTGGAAGATAGTGTTGAGGATTTTCAGAAGATACAGCAGGACATAGATAGGTTGGAGACTTGGGCAGAGAAATGGCAAATGGAGTTTAATCCAGACAAATGTGACGTAATGCACTTTGGGAGGTCTAACATAAGGGAAATATATCGTAAATGGCAAAACTCTTAGGAATATAGAAAGTCAGAGAGATCTGGGCGTGCAGGACCACAGATCTTTGAAAGTGGCAACACAAGTTGACAAAATAGTCAAGAAACCATACGGAATGCTTGTCTTTATTGGACTGGGCATCGAGTATAAAAACTGGCAAGTCATGCTACACAGTTGTATAGAACCTTGGTAAGGCTGCACTTGGAATATTGTGCACAATTCTGGTCGCCACACTACCAGAAGAATGTGGAGGCCTTGGAGGGGGTGCCGAGGAAGTTTACCAGGGTGTTGCCTGGTCTGGAGGGCCTTAGCTCTGCGGAGAGGCTGACTTGGACTGTTTTCATTAGAACGACGGAGGTTGAAGGGTGATCTGAAAGAGATCGACAAGATTATCAGGGACATGGATAGAGTGGAGTGGTCAGTCACCAGGGGGCATAGGTTTAAGGTTTGTGAGGCAAGGTTTTGAGGGGATATGCAAGGCAGGTTTTTAACACAGAGGGTGGTGAGTGCCTGGAATGCGTTTCCAGGGGAGGTTAAAGAAAGCAGATAAGGTTGGTATCATGACCGGTGCAGGATTGAAGGGCCAAAGGGCCTGTTCCTGTGGTGCATTGTTCTTTGATAAACAGACCATGACAGGAAGGGACAGAGAGTACAAGTACAATACCAAGCATAAATCAGTCGAGAAGGCGAGAGGTTACAAAAATAACAAAAGGACAAAACTAAAGACCCTGTATCTGAATGCATGCAGCATTTGAAACAAAATGGATTAAGTATGATCTGATAGTCATCACAGAGACATGGCTACAGGATGACAGAGATTGGGACCTGAATATTTGACGGTATATGACATTTAGGAAAGACAGAAAATTAAGAAACGTTGGGACGGGTGGCTCTGTTAATTAACAATGGTATAACATAATAGAGTGGTTTGACTTAAGTTCAGAAAACCAGGATATAAAAGTAGTTTGGATAGAGATGAGGAATCGTAAAGGCAAGAGGTCACTTAGGGAGGCCTGTACACCATTCCCACAACAGTTATCACATGGATGCTGGAATCTCAAACCAAAAGAGAAAATGCTGGAAAATCCCAGCAGGTCTGGCAGCATCTGTAAGGAGAGAAAAGAGCTAACGTTTTGAGTCCAGATGACCCTTTGTCAAAACAATAATCACATGGTAGGATGGGTTATGAAAAATAAATAACTGGAGCTCGTCAGAAAGGTACAGCAATTATCATGGGAGATTTTAATTTACATATAAAACTGGAAAAATCAGATGGCCAAAGGTAGTTTAGATGAAGGGTTCATAGAATGTTTCAAGGATAGTTTCTGAGAACAGGGGATTTGGAGCCAACCAGACAGCAGGTGATACCAGACCTAGTATTATGTAATGAGATAAGATTAATTAATGACCTAATAGGTTGTAGTGGTCATAAAATTTTGAATTTTACATTCAGTTTGAGGGAGAGAAGAATGGGTCCAAGACCAGTACTTTAAACTTGAGTAAGGGCAATTATGAGGGCATGAAAGCAGAGCTAGCTCAAGTGAATTGAAAAATTAGGTTAAAGGATAGGTCAATAGAGATTCAGTGGCAGACATTTAAGGAGAGATTTCAAAATACACAGAAATAGATACGTTCCAATGAGAAAGTTGTGAACAAGCTAAGTGGAGACTACAAACGGATGGTAAGTGAGTGGTCAAAGATGTGGAAAATAGAGTATAATTTGGGGAAAAGTGAAATTGTTAATTTTGGCAGGAAGAATAAAAAAGCATATTATCGAAGTAATAATAATAATAACCTTTATTGTCACAAGTAGGCTTACATTAACACTGCAATGAAGTTACTGTGAAAAGCCCCTAGTCGCCACATTCCGGCGCCTGTTCGGGTAATTCAAAATGTCCAAATTACCTAACTGCACATCTTTCGGGATGTGGGAGAAAACCGGAGCACCCGGAGGAAACACACGCAGACACGGGGAGAACGTGCAGACTCCGCACAGTCAGTAACCCAAGCTGGGAATCGAACCTGGGACCCTGGCGCTGTGAAGTGAGAAATTGGGGAGCTCGGAGATGCACAGAATCACAAAAGGTACAAGTATACATGTTCAGAAAGAACAAAGAACAAGGAAACGTACAGCACAGGAACAGGCCCTGCGGCCCTCCAAGCCCGTGCCGACCATGCTGCCCGACTAAACTACAATCTTCTACACTTCCTGGGTCCGTATCCCTCTATTCCCATCCTATTCATGTATTTGTCAAGATGCCCCTTAAATGTCACTATCGTCCCTGCTTCCACCACCTCCTCCGGTAGCGAGTTCCAGGCACCCACTACCCTCTGCGTAAAAAACTTGCCTCGTATATCTACTCTAAACCTTGCCCCTCTCACCTTAAACCTATGCCCCCTAGTAATTGACCCCTCTACCCTGGGGAAAGCCTCTGACTATCCACTCAGTCTATGCCCCTCATAATTTTGTAGACCTCTATCAGGTCTCCCCTCAACCTCCTTCGTTCCAGTGAGAACAAACCGAGTTTATTCAACCGCTCCTCATAGCTAATGCCCTCCATACCAGGCAACATTCTGGTAAATCTCTTCTGCACCCTCTCTAAAGCCTCCACATCCTTCTGGTAGTGTGGCGACCAGAATTGAACACTATACTCCAAGTGTGGCCTAACTAAGGTTCTATACAGCTGCAACATGACTTGCCAATTCTTATACTCAATGCCCCGGCCAATGAAGGCAAGCATGCCGTATGCCTTCTTGACTACCTTCTCCACCTGTGTTGCCCCTTTCAATGACCTGTGGACCTGCACTCCTAGATCTCTTTGACTTTCAATACTCTTGAGGGTTCTACCATTCACTGTATATTCCCTACCTGCATTAGACCTTCCAAAATGCATTACCTCACATTTGTCCGGATTAAACTCCAGCTGCCATCTCTCCACCCAAGTCTCCAAACAATCTAAATCTGCTGTATCCTCTGACAGTCCTCATCGCTATCCGCAATTCCACCAACCTTTGTGTCGTCTGCAAACTTACTAATCAGACCAGTTACATTTTCCTCCAAATCATTTATATATACTACAAAGAGCAAAGGTCCCAGCACTGATCCCTGTGGAACACCACTGGTCACAGCCCTCCAATTAGAAAAGCATCCTTCCATTGCTACTCTCTGCCTTCTATGACCTAGCCAGTTCTGTATCCATCTTGCCAGCTCACCCCTGATCCCATGTGACTTCACCTTTTGTACTAGTCTACCATGAGGAACCTTGTCAAAGGCCTTACTGAAGTCCATATAGACAACTTCCACTGCCCTACCTGCATCAATCATCTTAGTGACCTCCTCGAAAAACTCTCGCAAGTTAGTGAGACACGACCTCCCCTTCACAAAACCGTGCTGCCTCTCACTAATACGTCCATTTGCTTCCAAATGGGAGTAGATCCTGTCTCGAAGAATTCTCTCCAGTAATTTCCCTACCACTGAAGTAAGGCTCACCGGCCTGTAGTTCCCTGGATTATCCTTGCTACCTTTCTTAAACAGAGGAACAACATTGGCTATTCTCCAGTCCTCCGGGACATCCCCTGAAGACAGTGAGGATCCAAAGATTTCTGTCAAGGCCTTAGCAATTTCCTCTCCAGCCTCCTTCAGTATTCTGGGGTAGATCCCATCAGGCCCTGGGGACTTATCTACCTTAATATTTTTTAAGACACCCAACACCTCATCTTTTTGGATCTCAATGTGACCTAGGCTATCTACACACCCTTCTCCAGACTCAACATCTACCAATTTCTTCTCTTTGGTGAATACTGATGCAAAGTATTCATTTAGTACCTCGCCCATTTCCTCTGGCTCCACACATAGATTCCCTTGCCTATCCTTCAGTGGGCCAACCCTTTCCCTGGCTACCCTCTTGCTTTTTATGTACGTGTAAAAAGCCTTGGGATTTTCCTTAACCCTATTTGCCAATGACTTTTCGTGACCCGTTCTAGCCCTCCTGACTCCTTGCTTCAGTTCCTTCCTACTTTCCTTATATTCCACACAGGCTTTGTCTGTTCCCAGCCTTTTAGCCCTGACAAATGCCTCCTTTTTCTTTTTGACGAGGCCTCGTTATCCAAGGTTCCCGAAAATTGCCGTATTTATCCTTCTTCCTCACAGGAACATGCCGGTCCTGAATTCCTTTCAACTGCCACTTGAAAGCCTCCCACATGTCAGATGTTGATTTGCCCTCAAACATCCGCCCCCAATCTATGTTCTTCAGTTCCCGCCTAATATTGTTATAATTAGCCTTCCCCCAATTTAGCACATTCATCCTAGGACCACTCTTATCCTTGTCCACCAGTTCTTTAAAACTTACTGAATTGTGGTCACTGTTACCGAAATGCTCCCCTACTGAAACATCTACCACCTGGCCGGGCTCATTCCCCAATACCAGGTCCAGTACCGCCCCTTCCCTAGTTGGACTGTCTACAAATTGTTTTAAGAAGCCCTCCTGGATGCCCCTTACAAACTCCGCCCCGTCTAAGCCCCTGGCACTAAGTGAGTCCCAGTCAATATTGGGGAAGTTGAAGTCTCCCATCACCACAACCCTGTTGTTTTTACTCTTTTCCAAAATCTGTCTACCTATCTGCTCCTCTATCTCCCGCTGGCTGTTGGGAGGCCTGTAGTAAACCCCCAACATTGTGACTGCACCCTTCTTATTCCTGATCTCTACCCATATAGCCTCACTGCCCTCTGAGGTGTCCTCCCGCAGTACAGCTGTGATATTCTCCCGAACCAGTAGCGCAACTCCACCTCCCCTTTTACATCCCCCTCTATCCCGCCTGAAACATCTAAATCCTGGAACGTTTAGCTGCCAATCCTGCCCTTCCCTCAACCAGGTCTCTGTAATGGCAACAACATCATAGTTCCAAGTACTAATCCAAGCTCTAAGTTCATCTGCCTTACCCGTAATACTTCTTGCATTAAAACATATGCACTTCAGGCCACTAGACCCGCTGTGTTCAGCAACTTCTCCCTGTCTGCTCTGCCTCAGAGCCCCACTGTCCCTATTCCCTAGTTCTCCCTCAATGCTCTCACCTTCTGACCTATTGCTCCCGTGCCCACCCCCCTGCCATACTAGTTTAAACCCTCCCGTGTAACACTAGCAAACCTCGCGGCCAGGATATTTATGCCTCTCCGGTTTAGATGCAACCCGTCCTTATATAGGTCACACCTGCCCCGGAAGAGCTCCCAGTGGTCCAGATAATGGAAACCCTCCCTCCTACACCAGCTGTTTAGCCACGTGTTTAGCTGTAGTTCAGAAAGCTAATAGAATACTATAATTTATTGTGAGGGGAATTCAAAAGTAGGGAGGTTATGTTTTAGTTGTACAGGGCATTAGTGAGACCACATCTGGAGTATTGCGTCAGTATTGGTCTCCTTATTTAAGGAAAGATGCAAATGCTTTAGAAGCAGTTCAGAGAAGGTTTACTGGACCAATACCAGGAATGGGCAGTTGTCTTAGAAGGAAAGGTTGGAGAGGTTAGGCTTGTATCCACCGGAGCTAAGAGTAAGAGGCTCCTTCATTAAATGTTTTTAAGATCAAGATAGATAGTTTTTTGAAGAATAAAGGGATTCGGGCCGGAAAGTGGAGCTGAGTCCACAAAAGATCAGCCATGATCTCATTGAATGGTGGAGCAGGCTCGAGGGGCCAGATGGCCTACTCCTGCTCCTAGTTCTTATGAAACCTTTAAGACCCTGAGGGACATTGACAGGGTGGATGTGGAGAGAATGTGAATGTGTCAGAGAATGGAGAACCACAAGTCACTGCTCAAAATTAAGGTGACGCTCATTTAAGACAGATGAGAATATTTTTTCTTCCAGAGAGTTGAAAGAATCTGGAACAGTCTTCCTCAAAAGGCAGTGGAAGCAAAAGATTTGAACATTTTAAGGCGGAACTAGATAGATTCTTGATTAACAAGGGGGTGAAAGGTTATCGGAGGTAGGCAGGAATGTGGGGTTGAGGTCCCAGTCAGATCAGCCATGAAACAGGCTCAAGGGGCTGTCATGTGAGAGTACCTTTAAGAAATGGGTGTTTAGGCAGCACGGTGGCGCAGTGGGTAGCACTGCTGCCTCACGGCGCTGAGGTCCCAGGTTCGATCCCGGCTCTGGGTCACTGTCCGTGTGGAGTTTGCACAGTCTCCCAGTGTTTGCATGGGTTTCGCACCCACAACCCAAAATATGTGCAGGGTAGGTGGATTGGCCATGCTAAATTGCCCCTTAATTGGAAAAAAATTGGGTACTCTAAATTTATTTTTAAAAAAAGAAAGAAATGGGTGTTTATCGAATAGTGGATGTACCTTTAAGAAATGGGTGTTTATCAGTGATGTCAGAGTGTGGATGGAGCTGGGCTGTTTGTGAACTTTTAGTTTCGCTTTGAGAAAAGCTTGGCTGTGTGTGTGTTTTTTTGGTTTCGTTTTAGTGTTGGAGCTGCAGCCTGCCAAAGAAGGTATAATGTTGTTCTCTGTGTAATCTAAAGACTATCTCTTGATCATTTGGTGAATTCAGAGTGATAACTGTTCTGTTATGGGCCAGGAGTTAGAGAACCCCAAAGTGTATCATGGAGTTCACCTGACCCACAACTTTTAATAGATTGTGGTATGGGGAGCACACGGCCCACCCTACAGGTATGGTACAGTAGAAATGGAAAAGTGTTTTTTAAAGCAAAACAATGTTTATTCTATGAACTCAAGTTAACCTGTTTAAAACATAGTGAACATCTTCGCAACCACTAATTCAAATACAACCCCCAAAGACTACAACACTAAATAATCCTTTAAGCTTTCCTTTTAACATCCATAAGACTTAAAAACAAAACCTTTAACAGAAGCACCTCAGGTTTAACTTCACTACTGAGAACAGTTACCACGTTGAAATCAGCAAATAGAATATAGAACATGGACATTCATAAGCTTGCGGAGATTCACACATGCTGCTGTAATTGCAGCTTCTCCAAAACTAAAATGAAACCAAACCCACCCTGCAGCAAAAGTCAAAAGGTGATAGACAGCTCAGCTCCACCCACTCTGACATCACTGCAGGAATAAACACCCATTTCTTAAAGGTACTCTCACTACAGATATTTATAAACACCCATTTCTTAAAGGTGCTCTCACATGACAGTTCTCAGTAGTGAATTTAAACCTGATGTGCTTCTGTTAAAAGGTTTTTGTTGTCTTATGGATGTTAAAAGGAAAGTTTAAGTGTTACTTAGAATGTTGTATTCTTTGGGGTTGTATTTGAATTGATGGCTGCAAAGATGTTCACTGTCTGTTTAAAAAAAGTTAACTTGAGTTCATAGAATAAACATTGTTTTGCTTTAAGAAAATACTGTCAGATGTCTGCTGCACCACACCTGTAGAGTGGGCCGTGAGCTCCCCATACCACAATCTAGTAAAAGTTGTGGGTCAGGTGAACTCCATGATACACTTTGGGGTTCTCTAAACCCTGGCCCATTACAAATCGGGGGCTCGAGGGGGATAAAAGCCTATCTATTGGATTGGCTTTGTGAACTTAAAGACAGTGAGGGGTGAGCATATTGTGGTTGCTTTTCAGGTGTGGTATTTCAGTTAAGTAGGGAGTGTGTTGTGGACAATGGCTCGTTCAGAGGCTCTGAAGGTTTTGGGGGTGGAGATGGTCACATGCAATACCTTACGGACAGACACTAAAAACGGACTGTTAGATTTGGCACCAAACATTGCAGTTAACATTACCTGACAAAATGCGAAAAGATGAGGTAATTATGACGGTGGCTAAGCATTTAAAATTGCCTGAGATAGAGTTTGACTCATTGGCAATGGCAAAAATTCAGTTACAAATTCAACAAATGGAATATGAAAAAGAATTAAAGCGGCTTGAATACGAAAGAGAGAGAGGAAAAAGAAAAAGAGAGGGAAGAAAGGAAAACAGAAAGAATAGCCCTAGCAGAACAAAAAGAGAAAGGGAGATACAGTTCAGGGAAAAAGAAAGAGAGAAAGAGAGAGGGAGGAAAAAGAAAGAGAGAGAATTTGAACTTCGGAAAATGGCCATGAAACATGACAGTCAGTTAAAACTGGCGGATAGGAGCTGATTTAGCACCCTGTGCTAAATGGCTGGCTTTTAAAGCAGACCAAGGCAGGCCAGCAGCACGGTTCAATTCCCGCACCAGCCTCCTCGAACAGGCGCCGGAATGTGGCGACTGGGGGCTTTTCACAGTAACTTCACTTGAAGCCTACTTGTGACAATAAGCGATTTTCATTCATTTCATGTAAAGGGAAATGCACAGTTGGAGGATAATGATGAGGATAGTGAGAAAGAGCGTCATAGTCGAATGCTTGGTGGAGATCTACTTAAATATGTCCAAGCATTGCCAAGGTTTGACGAGAAAGAGGTAGAAGCCTTTTTCATTTCATTTGAGAAGGTGGCTAAACAAACGAAATGGCCACAGGACATGTGGGTATTACTGATTCAAACAAAGCTGGCAGGTAGGGCGAGTGAAGTGTTTGCATCACGACCGGAGGAGGTATCTGGGACGTGTGAGGAGGTGAAAAAATCCATCTTAGGTGCATATGAACCAGTGCCTGAAGCCTACAGGCAAAGGTTTAGAAATTTAAGGAAAGAATTTGGTCAAACATACATGGAGTTTGAATGGATCAAACAGAGTAATTTTGATCGGTGGATAAGGGCTTTGAAAATAGACCAAACGTATGAAGCTCTCAGAGAAAGTATACTTTTGGAGGAGTTTAAAAATTCAATTCCTGATGTAGTGAGAACTCATGTGGAAGAGCAGAGGATTAAAATTGCGAGGTCAGCAGCAGAAGTGGCAGGTGATTGTGAATTAGTGCATAAATCAAAGCTTGGTTTCCGACATCAGTTTCAGCCTGTGAGGGATAGAAACTGGGGACATGGGAAATGCTCGTGGTTCAGGTAAAGGTGATCTGATGGGAGATAATAAGGATAGTGTACCTCAGATTAAAAAGGAAATCCAGGAGGTTCGAAAAGAAATGAAAAGTTTCAAATGTTTTCACTGTAATAAACTAGGCCATGTAAAGTCACAGTGTTGGTGGTTGAAGAAATGCACTGGGAAGGCTGATGTGATAAAACAGGGTTTGTTAAAGTGGGAAAGGAAAGCCCAAGTGAAGCAAAGGAGGTGCAAAAGATTGTACAGCCTGATCAAGAGGTGGTTGGTAAGAAGGTGCCAGATCTCTTTAAAGAAATTACTTGTGTGGGTCAAGTTTATTCATGTGTATCAGGAGAAACAGGTAAAGAAGTCACAATTTTAAGAGATACGGGAGCTTGTCAATCTTTAATGGTAAGAGATGAGGAGTTATGCAGTTTTGGAAGAATGTTGCCAGAAAAGGTAGTAATATGTGGAATTCAGGGGGAGAAGAGTAGTGTTCCATTATATAAGGTAAGGTTGGAAAGTCCAGTGAAGAGTGGTGAAGTGGTAGCAGGAGTAATAGAGAAACTATCTTGTCCAGGAATACAGTTTATGATATAGCTGGATCGCAGGTGGGAGTGATGCCTACTGTGGTTGATAAGCCAGTGGAAAAACAGACAACTGAAATGTTGAAGGACGATTATCCTGGTTTTTTTCCGGATTGTGGAGTAACAAGGCCGCAAAGTCACAGGTTAAGCCAAGAGGAGAAATCAGAGTGACGATAAAGGTGAAATGCCATTATCACAAATGATTTTTGATCAGATGGTTGGAAAAGAACAGGTAGAGGATGTGGCGGATATTTTTGGTTCAGGAAAATTGGCGGAGTTACAACAGAAAGATTTAGAAATAAAACGGATGGATTAGAAAGCGTACACGGGGGGGGGGGGCTAGCAATATTTGGAGTAGTGGACGAACAGGGAGTGCAGAAGGCGAAAGAGGCCGACATTCTGGCCTTTGCGTCCCTAGTAGCTCGGCGAAGGATCTTGCTAATGTGGAAGGAGGCGAAGCCCCCCAGCCTGGAGAAATGATATGGCTGGGTTCATAAAGTTGGAGAGGATTAAGTTCGCCTTGAGAGGGTCTGCGCAGGGGTTCTACAGGCGGTGGCAACCGTTCCTAGACTATCTCACGGAGCGTTAGAGGAAGGTCGGTCAGCAGTAGCAGCAACCTTGGGGGGGGGGGGAACGTCCTGGGTGGGTGTGGGGGGGGGGGGGCCTGCCTGGGAGGGTGGATAAGCAAGAGATAACATGAAGGGTTGGGGAAACTGGCACGTACGGGTGAGGGCCAGTGTACAAAGCGGTGTAAATATATCATTTTGCCATGTATATATCTTGCTCTGCGCGATTTCTCTTTTTTTTTTGTTACGAGGGGGGGGGGGGTTATTGTTTGTAAGGGAGAAAAATTGTGTTAAAAAACTTTAATAAACATATTTTTAAAAAAAGAAAGCGTACACAGAAGAGGAATCGGAGTGTATACCAGAGTGTTATTACCGTAAAGATGATGTCTAAATGAGAAAATGGAGACCTTTAGTAGATGTACGAGGCAAGTTTTTTACGCAGAGGGTAGTGGGTGCCTGGAACTCGCTACCGGAGGAGGTGGTGGAAGCAGGGACGATAGTGACATTTAAGGGGCATCTTGATAAATACATGAATACGATGGGAATAGAGGGATACGGACCCAGGAAGTGTAGAAGATTGTAGTTTAGTCGGGCAGCATGGTCGGCACGGGCTTGGAGGGCCGAAGGGCATGTTTCTGTGCTGTACATTTCTTTGTTCTTTGTTCTTATATATGCAGGCGGATGGAAAGTGGGCAGAAGTTCATCAAGTAGTATTGCCGGTAAGGTATAGAAAGAAGGTGTTGTGAATTGCACATGAGTTACCAGTGGGAGGTCATTTGGGAGTAAGGAAAACTCAAGCTAAAATACAAAAACATTTTTATTGGCCTGGACTACATAAAGATGCAGTTAAATTTTGTCGCTCATGTCACACACGTCAAGTGATAGGGAAACCTCAAGCAGTGATAAAACCAGCGTCCTTAATACCCATTCCAGCATTTGAGGAATCTTTTAAAAGGGTCTTAATTGATTGCGTAGGACCGCTTCCTAAAACGAAAAGTGAGAAATCAGAACTTACATTATTGGACTACGTGTCAAATTTTGGGGAGCGATTAAATAGAACAGGTGAATTGGCTGGACAGCATTTAAAAGTTGCACAACATGTGATGAAATGGGTAGCGGACAAGAAATCCAAAGTTTGTAGTTTTGCCAGTGGAGATAAAGTTTTTGTATTGTTACCAGTGGTAGGTGAACCTTTAAAAGCAAGGTTTTGTGGACCTTATCAAATTGAAAGGAAATTAAGTGAGGTGAATTATGTGGTAAAAACACCAGAAAGAAGAAAAAGTCACCGAGTGTGTCATGTGAATATGCTTAAAAGATACTTTGGAAGGGAAGGGAGGAGGTTTTAATGATTCTAACTCAAAGTGACGAACTAAATCCAGATGACAGTGAATTTGACATACCTCAAATTAAATTGGAAAACGAGGATGTTCTTAAAAATTGGGATAAATTGTTGAGTTACCTTCCAGAGGAAAAACGGACTGACCTGAGTTATTGAGATCACATGGGCAAGTTTGTGGAGATAAATTGGAAAGTACTAAAATGGCTATACATGATGTAGATGTGTTGGGTGTCTTAAAAAATATTAAGGTAGATAAGTCCCCAGGGCCTGATGGGATCTACCCCAGAATACTGAAGGAGGCTGGAGAGGAAATTGCTGAGGCCTTGACAGAAATCTTTGGATCCTCACTGTCTTCAGGGGATGTCCCGGAGGACTGGAGAATAGCCAATGTTGTTCCTCTGTTTAAGAAGGGTAGCAAGGATAATCCCGGGAACTACAGGCCGGTGAGCCTTACTTCAGTGGTAGGGAAATTACTGGAGAGAATTCTTCGAGACAGGATCTACTCCCATTTGGAAGCAAATGGACATATTAGTGAGAGGCAGCACGGTTTTGTGAAGGGGAGGTCGTGTCTCACTAACTTGATAGAGTTTTTCGAGGAGGTCACTAAGATGATTGATGCAGGTAGGGCAGTGGATGTTGTCTATATGGACTTCAGTAAGGCCTTTGACAAAGTCCCTCATGGTAGACTAGTACAAAAGGTGAAGTCACACGGGATCAGGGCTGGCAAGGTGGACACAGAACTGGCTCGGTCATAGAAGGCAGAGAGTAGCAATGGAAGGATGCTTTTCTAATTGGAGGCTGTGACCAGTGGTGTTCCACAGGGATCAGTGCTGGGACCTTTGCTGTTTGTAGTATATATAAATGATTTGGAGGAAAATGTAACTGGTCTGATTAGTAAGTTTGCAGACGACACAAAGGTTGGTGGAATTGCGGATAGCGATGAGGACTGTCAGAGGATACAGCAGGATTTAGATTGTTTGGAGACTTGGGCAGAGAGATGGCAGATGGAGTTTAATCCGGACAAATGTGAGGTAATGCATTTTGGAAGGTCTAATGCAGGTAGGGAATATACAGTGAATGGTAGCACCCTCAAGAGTATTGAAAGTCAAAGAGATCTAGGAGTACAGGTCCACAGGTCACTGAAAGGGGCAGCACAGGTGGAGAAGGTAGTCAAGAAGGCATACGGCATGCTTGCCTTCATTGACCGGGGCACTGAGTATAAGAATTGGCAAGTCATGTTGCAGCTGTATAAAACCTTAGTTATAGTATAGTGGAGTATAGTGTTCAATTCTGGTCGCCACAGTACCAGAAGGATGTGGAGGCTTTAGAGAGGGTGCAGAAGAGATTTACCAGAATGTTGCCTGGTATGGAGGGCATTAGCTATGAGGACCGGTTGAATAAACTCGGTTTGTTCTCACTGGAACGAAGGAGGTTGAGGGGAGACCTGATAGAGGTCTACAAAATTATGAGGGGCATAGACAGAGTGGATAGTCAGAGGCTTTTCCCCAGGGTAGAGAGGTCAATTACTAGGGGGCATAGGTTTAAGGTGAGAGGGGCAAGGTTTAGAGTAGATGTACGAGGCAAGTTTTTTACGCAGAGGGTAGTGGGTGCCTGGAACTCGCTACCGGAGGAGATGGTGGAAGCAGGGACAATAGTGATATTTAAGTGGCATCTTGACAAATACATGAATACGATGGGAATAGAGGGATACGGACCCAGGAAGTGTAGACGATTGTAGTTCAGTCGGGCAGCATGGTCGGCACGGGCTTGGAGGGCCGAAGGGCATGTTCCTGTGCTGTACATTTCTTTGTTCTTTGTTCTATGATTCCACAATTCAACTGTCCGACAATGAAGGGAGAATAGAGGGAACTCCATGAGGGGCCTGACTTTGTCAGCTCAAGATGTTTAAAAACATATAACACACCTGACATTAACAAAAAATGTTAATTCACCATAACCTGCTCACACGGTCGATAGTCTTTCAGATAGACAAAGCGAGTGCACCACACATTAAAACCTAGACACCCTCACTCAAAACAATATACCCAGAACTCACCAGCACAAACAAACAACACATCATCCTCTTGGTGAATGCCACCTACACAGGATGCGATATCTCTGCTGTCCTCGGATTCCACTCCACCACTAGGGCAACTAAAGAGGAAGTGCAAGCAGAGAAAGAAAAAGTATATGGTACCATCTCCCCACACACCGTGTAGGAGGAGGCCATTCAGCCCATCAGGTCTACACCAGCCCTTGGAAAGAGGACCCTACTTAAGCCCATCCCTCCACCCTATCCCCTTAATCCAGTAGCCCCACCTAACCTTTTGGAAATTAAGGGGCAATTTAGTATGGCCAATCCACCTAACCTGCACATCTTTGGACTGTGGGAGGACCCGAAGAAAACTCACGCAGACACGGGGAGAACGTACAGACTCCGCACAGACAGTCACCTGAGGCCGGAATTGAACCTGGGACCCTGGAGCTGTGAGGCAGCAATGCTAACCACCGTGCCACCCAAAATAGTTGTTAATATAGCTCTTTGACTGGCATCCATTTTAAGAATACATCTCGACATAACTTTGCAACATTTTTAGATTTAAAAGTTTTTTTAAATTTCAGAGCATCCAATTCTTTTTTTCCAATTAAGGGGCAATTTAGCATGGCCAATTCACCTACGCTATACTTTTTTTTGGGTTGTGGGGGTAAGACCCACGCAGACACAGGGAGAATGTGCAAACTCCAAACGGACAGTGACCCGGGTCCAGGATCGAACCCGGGTCCTCTGCGCCATGAGGCAGCAATGCTAACCACTCCCGGTACCATCTCCCCACACACACACCTCCTGGCACCATCACCCCACACACCTCCTGGCACCATCACCCCACACACACACACCTCCCGGCACTATCACCCCACACACACACCACCCGGTACCATCTCCTCACACACACACACCACACGGTACCATCACCCCACACACACACACCTCCCGGCACCATCACCACACACACACACACCACCCGGTACCATCTCCCCACACACACACACACCTCCTGGCACCATCACCCCACACACACACACAGCTCCTGGCACCGTCACCCCACACACACACACACCTCCCAGCACCATGGCCCCCAACACACACACCGCCCAGCACCAACACCCCACACAGCAGCCCCATCAGCACCAACTCCCACTATCTCCATATTTTTTTCAAGATGCCCTCCTGGATGCTCCTTACAAACTCTGCCCCATCCAAGCCCCTCGCACTAAGTGAGTCCCAGTCAATATGGGTGTAGTTAATATCACCCACAACAACTCTGTTGCTTTTACACCTTCCCAAAATCTGCCTACATATCTGCTCCTCTATCTCCCACTGGCTGTTGGGAGGTCTGTAGTAAACCCCCAACATTGTGGCTGCACCCTTACTATTCCTTTTTTAAAAATCAATTTAGAGTACCCAATTCATTTTTTCCAATTAAGGGGCAATTTAGCGTGGCCAATCCACCTACCCTGCACATCTTTGGGTTATGGGGCGAAACCCACGCAAACACGGGAGAATGTGAAAACTCCACATGTACAGTGACCCAGAGCCGGGATAGAACCTGGGACCTCAGCGCCGTGAGACAGCAATGCTAACCACTGCGCCACCGTGCTGCCCCCCACCCTTCTTATTCCTGAGATCTACCCATATTGCCTCTGAGGTGTCCTCCCGCAGTACAGCTTGTGATATTCTCCCTAACCAGCACTGCATCCACCCTTTTTCCATCCCCTCTATCCCGCCTGAAACATCAAAAGCCTGGAATGTAAAGCTGCCACTCCTGTCCTTCCCTCAGCCAAGTATCAAAGAACAAAGAAAAGTACAGCACAGGAACAGGCCCTACGGCCCTCCAAGCCCGTGCCGACCATGCTGCCCGTCTAAACTACAATCTTCTACACTTCCTGAGTCCGTATCCCTCTATTTCCATCCTATTTGTCAAGATGCCCCTTAACTGTCACTATCGTCCCTGCTTCCACCACATCCTCTGGCAGCGAGTTCCAGGCGCCCACTACCCTCTGTGTAAAAAACTTGCCGCGTACATCTCCTCTAAACCTTGCCCCTCGCACCTTAAACCTATGCCCCCTAGTAATTGACCCCTCTACCCTGGGAAAAAGCCTCTGACTATACACTCTGTCTATACCCCTCATAATTTTGTAGACCTCTATCATAGAATTTACAGTGCAGAAGGAGGCCATTCGGCCCATCGAGTCTGCACCAGCTCTTGGAAAGAGCACCCTACCCAAGGTCCATACCTCCACCCTATCCCCATAACCTAGTAACCCAACACTAAGGGCAATTTTGGACACTATGCGCAATTTAGCATGGCCAATCCACCTAACCCGCACATCTTTGGACTGTGGGAGGAAACCGGAGCACCCGGAGGAAACCCTCGCACACACGGGGAGAATGTGCAGACTCCGCACAGACAGTGACCCAAGCCAGGAATCGAACCTGGGACCCTGGAGCTGTGAAGCAATTGTGCTAACCACAATGCTACCGTGCTGCCCTATCAGGTCGCCCCTCAACCTCAGTCGTTCCAGTGAGAACAAACAGAGTTTATTCAACCACTCCTCATAGCAAATGCCCTCCATACCAGGCAACATCCTGGTAAATCTCTTCTGCACCCTCTCTAAAGCCTGCACATCCTTCTGGTAGTGTGGCGACCAGAATTGGATACGACCTATACTCCATGTGTGGCCTAACTAAGTTCCTATACAGCTGCAAGGTAGAAGCCAGGTATTTCTGATACAACTAGTATAGGTAAAGGATAGCTGTTTAAGCATAAATATTAAGGCCCAGTTTTAAATACCCATTTTAAAATGAGGATTTCAGCACCCATAACCTCAAAACATATAACTTCAATTGATACATTAAACAGCATAATTCCATCATAGATTAAAACAGCATAGTTGCAAGACAATTTGACACTATGCTTGTGCTACTGTAAAGGACAAGGGCTGAATTCCATGGCAACGAGGTGGCAGGAGTCCAGTGCAGTTTGTAGAGCATTGAATCAAATATATATTTGATTCCAGCTTTCACGACATGAAGTCTCCATTGTTACATTAGCCAAGCTAGCTTAAAACCAGTTTATTGCCGGTAAAGATAAAGCAGAATATCTCATTCCTTAACATAGACAAGTATGCAGATACGCAACATTGAAAGCTAATGTTGCACATTGAAGATGGATGGCTTGCGGTCAAATCAAATGTGTTTGAGTCTAACCCAAACCAATTAGGACTATATTGGGGTGTGATTAGATGACTTAAGACAGATATGAAAGTGTATAACTGAAAAGTTTCCCCCCGCCATTTTAGTCTGTCTGTCAGTCTGTTAGTCTGGTTAGTCTGTCTTTGTAGTGATGTAGTGTTTTAGTGTGTTTCTGTAGTAGTGTTTAGTGTGTTTTTGGAGTGTAGTTTTGGAGTGTTTTTGAGGTCTTGACGTTTAGCTTTAGATTAGCTCTCTCTCTCTTTTTCATGTTTCATTTCCAGACTTTGACCTTTTAAAAGTTACTTTCGAGCTGTCTGCCGAAGCAAAAAGATAATGTCTTTGATTCTTCTGAAAGCTTCAAATTGTCTACGAATTGCCTTTTAAATGACTTTCAAATTGTAATCAATAGAAGAAAAATAAAACAATTCTTATTGGCACCCGAGAAGTTTTAACTGCAAATTTCTACTGAGTCCCAGTATTCGCAAAGTGCAAAGTAACCGAATAGTAGGAATACTATAAATTCCTTCACCTTTACACAGTCAAATAATAGTAGGAATCCAACAACTTGGCGTAGTCCAAAAATATTTCAGATTCTTTCAACTTGTCGTAGTTCGGCAGGATAAGATCCTTCAACTAAGATACCTTCAACTTGGCGTAGTCGGCAGCTGCGGGGGGGGGGGGGGGGGGGTAAAGAGTACTGAGAACGACCTTCGGAGGAGGCCCAGGTGACGACGGAAAGCTTCAAAGATAATCGGAGGCCCAGAAGGCAGCTGGAACCCACGGCTAGACTAGGGTAAGAAATATCTTTTTCACCCATTAAAAGTCTTAAAGCCACATCAATCAGTGCGTTGTCCGTTGAAAAGAACATTTTTATAGACTGTGTTAAATCAATCAGGTGCCAGTCTTTGAGACTAACATAGACGTGGCTGGAAGATACTGCAGTAACTAAAATAAAACGGGACTGAAAAAATAGTCACGGCAGTCAGCGATCAAGGAAAATTTATGGCTGATACAAATCAAAGTGCAGATTCAGAGCCTTTAGCAGGCAGAAAATTACTCCCCACTACATCCAAGGGGGCTGCTGGAATACCAGATGTTTCTGTTGAAGATATGTTGGGGGATTTTAGATCTTTCATTCGTAGACAATTTGGACTGTCTGAAGTTGCCACAAAAATTGAATCAAAATATGATATCCCCAAAGGACAGTGGTCCCTTGATAATATCAAGAAGACATGGGGTAAGACCACACGGTTAAACGGTGGAAGACGTATGAAATTGTCTTTTGCAGTAATGGCACAGCTCCAAAAACATCAAAAGACAATTGCAAAAACTAAATTTGATCATGAGTATAGGTCCACTAAAGACCAACTAATTGCAGTTGTTGAAGCAAGATGCAAAATCCAAACTTGAGCATTGATGAAATTAAAACAGAATTGAGAGTTGCAAAATCCAAACTTGAGCATTATGATGAAATTAAAACAGAATTAGAACAAAGAACAAAGAAATGTACAGCACAGGAACAGGCCTTACGGCCCTCCAAGCCCGTGCCGACCATGCTGCCCGACTAAACTACAATCTTCTACACTTCCTGGGTCCGTATCCCTCTATTCCCATCCTATTCATGTATTTGTCAAGATGCCCCTTAAATGTCACTATTGTCCCTGCTTCCACCACCTCCTCCGGTAGCGAGTTCCAGGCACCCACTACCCTCTGCGTTAAAAATTTGCCTCGTACATCTACTCTAAACCTTGCCCCTCTCACCTTAAACCTTTGCCCCCTAGTAATTGACCCCTCTACCCTGGGGAAAAGCCTCTGACTATCCACTCTGTCTATGCCCCTCATAATTTTGTAGACCTCTATCAGGTCTCCCCTCAACCTCCTTCGTTCCAGTGAGAACAAACCGAGTTTATTCAACTGCTCCTCATAGCTAATGCCCTCCATACCAGGCAACATTCTGGTAAATCTCTTCCGCACCCTCTCTAAAGCCTCCACATCCTTCTGGTAGTGTGGCGACCAGAATTGCAAAACAAAACCTCTGAACTCCAGCAGTTATCTTTTCAATTAGCAGAATTCCAAATTCAAGTTTTTAAAGTGGAGTCAGAATACCAACAGTTGTAATTAAAAACTGAGCGAATTGAATTTGAAAATTGCAAGTTAATCGAAGAAAGATGTGTTTTAGAAAGAGATATAAACAACGTCACTGAACACTGCAATATCTCGGTGCAGAAATTTGAACAAACAGCACAAACTCAGAAAGCAGCCCAAGCACCCCACCTAGTGGCACAATCGGCAATTGCACAGCCGAGAACAAATGTCAAGAATAAATCAGTTCCTTTGTCAGATGAATCAGACGAAGATAGTGTTCAAATCCAGCCCATGTTACCTGCTGCTCCAGCGGCGGCTGTTGCAGCACCTGCAGGAATATCAGCAGGAACTACAATTTCACCACCAGCGCCAGGGCAAACATGTAACCTTGCTCCATTAAAATCATGTAAGAAAATACCACAATGCCTTTTCTGTGGTAGAGTAGGACACTGGATGGCAAAATGCTATCATAAACAACGGATGGATTCGTGAGATGATAATGAAGTAGACAATGTTCACTACAATACATTTCCACCTCGTGGTCAACAATGTAACGAGTACCAACAAGACAAACCCAGTATGGCTTCTGGTCAGTACCACTGGCTAAGCAACTACAACCATGGCTTGCTTTTACAATCAGCAACAGTATCACAATAGCCCAACTGTTTACCACATGGCTTTACAGAATCATCTCAGGCAACTGCCTGTTCGGCCTTCCACCATTATCCAATATGAAGATGATGTTCTGATAACCTCCATCAATAAAGATGATCATGACAAAGATGTACGGATGGTCTTGAACCACCTCAGTGCTAATAGTCACAAAGCTAGCTTTCACAAAGCACAAATTGCCCAGAAAGAAGATGTTTACTTGGGACAGAAAATTTCCAAAGGAAAAAGGGAACTGACTCAGAACAGAACGACTGCCATCAAAGCAGCTAAAGAAACCTCAATGTATCGCTAAAAAGTTGCCAAGAACTGTCAACTTAAGAAAACTGTCATTATTCTGAATATTGCTTTATTAATTTTAAGAAATTAACATATCTTGTTAGCTGTGTTTCCTTTGACAGAATCAACGAATTGATCGACAGAAAACCAAGATACAGTGCAAGATCGGTTCAGTTATATATTCAATAAGTTATTATATTTGATATTTTAAAATAAATGTTTAAAATTAGCCTGGAAATTAAAACTTCAAACAATGTGGAAGCTGGTTTTAAAAAAAACAAAACAAAACTCTGATTAAAAGCAAATCTATATTCCAAAAGAACAGATCATTCAAAGACATTTGATAACGGGAATTTGGCAGCAATCCAACTTTTACTCCCAGTCCATTTGAGTGACAAATATAAAAAACGTTTAGAGATGCGAATGGCATCATTCCAAGCTATACGCCCCTTTTTTGTCTCTGCAAGAAAATTAACCCTTTCAACAAGCTAGTGTGTATAATCCAGAAGATGTCAAAGACTTGATATCAATTTTGATAATCATTTTACCATTTATTACTAGATCATATGTTCAACTTTTATTGTATAATCATTTTATTTGTAGACATGAAGTTCTTATTAATTGTTTATTGCTGAATTATGTAATCATGATATCAATTTTCAATCAGTATATCAATGTTAAGATCTGTAAAATGTTAACCGTAGTATTACAAAATCGAATGGCACTTGACTATGTGCTAGCTGAAAAAGGTGGCACCTGTGCCCTGATTGGTGCAGAATGTTGCACTTTCATTCCCGATAACTCTAAAGAAGTTAAAGATTTGGCATTACATATCCAAAAAGAAATCAAAAAACTTGATCCACCCCAATTTATCTCTCTGGGATAAAATGTGTGGGTGGCTTGGACACACTGGAATCTCCACATTAAGAATAATCCTATTCTCCTGTGTAGCTGTATTCATTATTTACATAACATACCAATGTGCTAAGTGCATAAAAAAACTCTTCGCTAAACGCAGGGGACCAACTATCAGAATGATTCAAACTAACCCAACTGTACCCACATTGATAAGTTTGAGCTGAAATACTATTATTGAAATGTTATTGATCAATCAACTATTTGACTGTATTATTAACATATTGTATAATTTATTAATACTGAATCAGTAGGATCAAATTTGATTAATTTATTAATTATAATAATTATTTTGAAATGCCTGTTGCAATGCTAAGTGTCCATTCCATTGTTTAAAACTGCAATGACAATATGAATGAGTTATTCTTTGCGCTTTTACCATTAATGATGTATTTTATCTTATGGTGATATACCTCACTTAATTTTTCGATTTATCATCGGGCCGACTGTAGAAGCCAGGTATTTCTGATACAACTAG
The DNA here is from genome assembly GCF_047496885.1 of Scyliorhinus torazame. NCBI lineage: Eukaryota > Metazoa > Chordata > Chondrichthyes > Carcharhiniformes > Scyliorhinidae > Scyliorhinus > Scyliorhinus torazame. Next base: position 178,116,328 of record NC_092713.1, read on the forward strand.
TATAGGTAAAAGATAGCTGTTTAAGCATAAATATTAAGCCCCAGTTTTAAATGCCAATTTTAAAATGAGGATTTCAGTACCCATAACCTCAGGTCATCTCAAAACATATAGCTTCAATAGATACATGAAACAGCATAATTCCATCATAGGTTAAAACAGCATAGTTGCATGACAATTTGACACTATGCTTGTGCTACTGTCAAGAACAAGGGCTGAATTCCATGGCAACGAGGTGGCAGGAGTCCAGTGCAGTTTGTAGAGCATTGAATCAAGTATATATCTGATTCCAGCTTTCTCGACATGAAGTCTCCATTATTACATTAGCCAAGCTAGCTTAAAACCAGTTTATTGCCGGTAAAGATAAAGTAGAATATCTAATTCTCCTTTAAAAACACTTACTTTCACAGGAGCAGGCCATTGGATTTCGGCAGGAGCGGTGCGCAAGAGATTTCTGGGAGGTAAGTTTCTCCTTTAAAAACACTTACTTTCACAGGAGCAGGCCATTGGATTTCGGCGGGAGCGGTGCGCAAGTGATTTCTGGGAGGTAAGTTTCTCCTTTAAAAACACTAAAGCACTTCTTTTCTGTTTTATTTTTTTTCGACCCGCGGACTTCTGGGAAGGGCCCCCCCCCCCACCAATAAATTCTGGTGGAGAGGAAACCCGAGACACTACACATGTAGTGTCTCCCACCCACCCGCCTCCTCTAACCTAATAATAAGATCCATTGGTGTGAGGTAAGTGCCATATTATATTATTATTTTTTCTTTTTAAATTTACTGATTAGCCAGATCTTGGTTGGAAGTTAGAGGGATGGCAGGGAAGGGAGTGCAATGTTCCTCCTGCAGGATGTTTGAGGTGAGGGATGCCGTTAGTGTCCCTGCTGATTTTACCTGCAGGAGGTGCAGCCATCTCCAGCTCCTCCAAGACCGAGTTAGGGAACTGGACCTGGAGTTGGAAGAACTTCGGATCATTCGGGAGGCAGAGGGGGTCATAGATAGCAGCTTCAGGGAATTAGTTACACCAAAGATTGGAGATAGATGGGTAACTGTAAGAGGGACTGGGAAAAAGCAGTCAGTGCAGGGATCCCCTGCGGTCGTTCTCCTGAGTAACAAGTATACCGCTTTGGATACTTGTGGGGAGGGGACTTACCAGGGGTAAGCCATGGGGTACAGGCCTCTGGCACGGAGTCTGTCCCTGTTGCTCAGAAGGGAAGGGGGGAGAGGAGCAGAGCATTAGTAATTGGGGACTCGATAGTCAGGGGCACAGATAGGAGATTTTGTGGGAGCGAGAGAGACTCACGTTTGGTATGTTGCCGCCCAGGTGCAAGGGTACGTGATGTCTCGGATCGTGTTTTCCGGGTCCTTAAGGGGGAGGGGGAGCAGCCCCAAGTCGTGGTCCACATTGGCACTAACGACATAGGTAGGAAAGGGGACAAGAATGTCAGGCAGGCTTTCAGGGAGCTAGGATGGAAGCTCAGAACTAGAACAAACAGAGTTGTTATCTCTGGGTTGTTGCCCGTGCCACGTGATAATGAGATGAGGAATAGGGGGAGAGAGCAATTAAACACGTGGCTACAGGGATGGTGCAGGCGGGAGGGATTCAGATTTCTGGATAACTGGGGCTCTTTCTGGGGAAGGTGGGACCTCTTCAGACAGGATGGTCTACATCTGAACCTGAGGGGCACAAATATCCTGGGGGGGGGGGGGGGGGGGGGAAGATTTGTTAGTGCTCTTTGGGGGGTTTAAACTAATGCAGCAGGGGCATGGGAACCTGGATGGTAGTTTTAGGGTACGGGAGAATGAGAGTAGAGAGGTCAGGAGCACAGATTTGACTTTGCAGGAGGGGGCCAGTATTCAGGTAGGTGGTTTGAAGTGTGTCTACTTCAATGCCAGGAGTATACGAAATAAGGTAGGGGAACTGGCAGCATGGGTTGGTACCTGGAACTTCGATGTTGTGGCCATTTCGGATACATGGATAGAGCAGGGACAGGAATGGATGTTGCAGGTTCCGGGGTTTAGGTGTTTTAGTAAGCTCAGAGAAGGAGGCAAAAGAGGGGGAAGTATGGAGCTGCTAGTCAAGAGCAGTATTACGGTGGCGGAGAGGATGCTAGATGGGGACTCTTCTTCCGAGGTAGTATAGGCTGAGGTTAGAAACAGGAAAGGAGAGGTCACCCTGTTGGGAGTTTTCTATAGGCCTCCAAATAGTTCTGGGGATGTAGAGGAAAGGATGGCGAAGATGATTCTGGATAAGAGCGAAAGTAACAGGGTAGTTATTATGGGAGACTTTAACTTTCCAAATATTGACTGGAAAAGATATAGTTCGAGTACATTAGATGGGTCGTTTTTTGTACAATGTGTGCAGGAGGGTTTCCTGACACAATATGTTGACAGGCCAACAAGAGGCGAGGCCACTTTGGATTTGGTTTTGGGTAATGAACCAGGCTAGGTGTTGGATTTGGAGGTAGGAGAGCACTTTGGAGACAGTGACCACAATTCGGTGACGTTTACGTTAATGATGGAAAGGGATAAGTATACACCGCAGGGCAAGAGTTATAGCTGGGGGAAGGGCGATTATGGTGCCATTCGACGTGGCTTGGGGGGGGATAGGTTGGAGAAGTAGGCTGCAAGTGTTGGGCACGCTGGATAAGTGGGGCTTGTTCAAGGATCAGCTACTGCGTGTTCTTGATAAGTATGTACCGGTCAGGCAGGGAGGAAGGCGAGGGAACCGTGGTTTACCAAAGAAGTGGAATCTCTTGTTAAAAGGAAGAAGGAGGCCTATGTGAAGATGAGGTGTGAAGTTTCAGTTGGGGCGATGGATAGTTACAAGGTAGCGAGGAAGGATCTAAAGAGAGAGCTAAGATGAGCAATTAATGATGTATTTAACCTTTTCTGATATATCTCACTTAATTTTTTGATTTATCAAAGGGCCGACTGTAGAAGCCAGGTATTTCAAATACAACTAGTATAGGTAAAAGATAGCTGTTTAAGTACTCATTTTTAAAAATGAGAATTTCAGCACACATAAGTTCAGGACTTCAATATGATACATGAAACAGCATAAAATTCCATTATAAGATTATAGCAGCACAGTTGCAAGACAATTTGACACTGCTTGTGCTAATTGTCAAGGCCAAGGACTGAGTTCCATGGCAACTAGGTGGCAAGAGTCCAATGCAGTTTGTAAGAGCATTGAATCATACATATATATTCTCGATATGAAGTCTCAATTGTTACATTAGCCATGCCAGCTAAAAGATTAGCAAAATATCACATTCCATAACATGTAGACATGAAACAATTAAAGGGCTGATGTTGCACATTGAAGATGGACGGCTTGCCATCAAATCAAATGTGTTTGAGTCTGACCCAAACCAATTAGGATTATGTTGGGGTGTAATTAGATGACTTAAGACAGATATGAAAGTGTATAACTGAAAAGTTTCCGCCCGCCATTTTAGTATTGTCTTTGGGGGGGGGGGGGGGGGGTGTTGTGCGAAGATGTCTTTGTGTTGTCTTTCTGTTAGTTTAGTCAGTTTTGTCCTTAATAGTCTCCATTTTAGAGATGTCTTTTGGGGGTTCTGTCAGTCTAACAGTCTGTGTCAGTGATGTTAGTCCACTTTTGACTTTGAGTTTGAGTTTAGCTGAAGATTAGCTTTCTCTCTCTCTTCATGTTTCATTGCCAGACTTTGACCTTTTAAAAGTTACTTTCGAGCTGTCTGCCTAAGCAAAGAAAGATAATGTCTGTAATTCTCTGAAAGCTTTGAATTGTTTACGAATTGCCTTTTAAATGACTTTCAAATTGTAATCAAGCGACTACAAATAAAACAATTCTTTTTGGCACCTGAGAAGTTTATACTGCAAATTTCTGCTGAGTTCCAGTATTCGCAAAGTGCTACTGATAACCGAATAGCAGAGATGATATAAATTCCTTCAACTATACACAGTCGAATAATACAAGGAATCGAACAACTTGACATAGTCAAGAAATAGTACAAATCTTACAACTTGTCGTATTGCGCCAGGACTTGATTCATCAACTAAGCTTCCCCCAAACTTGGTGTAGTTCGACAGGTTAAGATCCCCATAAATTAAAGATTCCTATAACACACACACCTCCCAGCACCAACTCCCCACACACACCTCCCAGAACAAACTCCCCACACACACACCTCCCAGCACCATCTCCCAACACACACACACCTCCCAGCACCATCTCATAGATAAGTAACATAGGAACAGGACTACGCCATTCAGCCCCTCGAGTCTATCCTCCCATTTAATGATTTGACCATGCTTTGACGAAGAATTGTCGAGATTCAAAACATTAGCTCTCTTTTCACTTCACAAATGCAGTCAGACCTGCTGTGATCGCCCAGTATTTTCTGTTTTTACTGCCATTTAATGTGATCAGGGCTGATCTGCGGCCGGCGTCCATATGGCTACCTTTGGCCAATATAGTTTAGTATCTTTCATATTGGGCCCATTTCATTTAATATCTTTCATATTTGGCAGCACGGTGGCATTGCTGCCTCACAGCGCCAGGGACCCAGGTTCAATTCCCGGCTTGGGTCACTGTCTGTGCGGAGTTTGTACATTCTCCCATGTCTGCAGGCGGTTCCTCCGGTTTCCTCCCACAGTCCAAAGATGTGCAGGTTCGGTGGATTGGCCTTGATCAATTGCCCTTTAATCTCCAAAAGATAGGTGGGGTTATTGGGCTATGGGAATAGGGTGGGTTGTGGGCCTAGGTAGGATGTTCTTTGAGAGGGTAGGTGCAGACTTCGATTTATCAAAGGGCCGACAGTAGAAGCCAGGTATTTCAAATACAACTAGTATAGGTAAAAGATAGCTGTTTAAGTACTCATTTTTAAAAATGAGAATTTCAGCACACATAAATTCAGGACTTCAATATGATACATGAAACAGCATAAAATTCCATTATAAGATTATAGCAGCACAGTTGCAAGACAATTTGACACTGCTTGTGCTAATTGTCAAGGCCAAGGCCTGAGTTCCATGGCAACTAGGTGGCAAGAGTCCAATGCAGTTTGTAAGAGCATTGAATCATATATATATTCTCAATATGAAGTCTCAATTGTTACATTAGCCAAGCCAGCTAAAAGATTAGCAAAATATCACATTCCATAACATGTAGACATGAAACAATTAAAGGGGTGATGTTGCACATTGAAGATGGACGGCTTGCCATCAAATCAAATGTGTTTGAGTCTGACCCAAATCAATTAGGATTATGTTGGGGTGTAATTAGATGACTTAAGACAGATATGAAAGTGTATAACTGAAAAGTTTCCGCCCGCCATTTTAGTATTGTCTTTGGGGGTGTGTTGTGCTGTGTTGTCTTTGATTCTGTCAGTTTGTCTTTCTGTTAGTTTAGTCAGTTTTGTCCTTAATAGTCTCCATTTTAGAGATGTCTTTTGGGGGTTCTGTCAGTCTAACAGTCTGTGTCAGCGATGTTAGTCCACTTTTGACTTTGAGTTTGAGTTTAGCTGAAGATTAGCTTTCTCTCTCTCTTCATGTTTCATTGCCAGACTTTGACCTTTTAAAAGTTACTTTCGAGCTGTCTGCCTAAGCAAAGAAAGATAATGTCTGTAATTCTCTGAAAGCTTCGAATTGTCTACGAATTGCCTTTTAAATGACTTTCAAATTGTAATCAAGCGACTACAAATAAAACAATTCTTTTTGGCACCTGAGAAGTTTATACTGCAAATTTCTGCGGAGTTCCAGTATTCGCAAAGTGCTACTGATAACCGAATAGCAGAGATGATATAAATTCCTTCAACTATACACAGTCGAATAATACAAGGAATCGAACAACTTGGCAAAGTCCAGAAATAGTACAAATCTTACAACTTGTCGTATTGCGCCAGGACTTGATTCATCAACTAAGCTTCCCTCAAACTTGGTGTAGTTCGACAGGTTAAGATCCCCATAAATTATAGATTCCTATAGTGTCGAATGGCCTCCTTCTGCACTGTAGTGATTCCATCTCCCCACATACACACACTTCCCAGCTCTATCTTTCCACCCTGCCCAGACAGAACCCACCCACGAGGGGACATGAAGCACTGCAGGGCGAGCACGGTGACTGGCACTATTTCAATAACTGGAACAATGGTTGCACTACTCAAAGCATTGAATATTTTTCACACATTGAGAGGGGCTGCTTGTGGCTGCAAAAAAAAAAAAAAACTTGGCTTTAAGATATCTGACTGCGTGGACATGCTGTTAGATTTCTGTACCTTCTGCCATTCACGGCTTCTTCTGGAGTTTCTTCAACAAACATACCGGCAGACTGGAAAGAAAAAAAAAGGAGTAGGATCAGTGTAAAAGGCACCAGGTTAAAGTCCAACAGCGTGCCCGAGGCAGGCAGAGCATGGCGCGTCCGAGGCAGGCAGAGCACGGCGTGACCGAGGTAGGCAGAGCACGGCGCGTCCGAGGCAGGCAGAGCACGGCGTGCACGAAGCAAGCAGAGCACGGCGCATCCGAGACAGGCAGAGCACGGCGCGCACGAGGCAGGCAGGGCGCGGCGCGCCCGAGGCAGGCAGAGCGCTGCGTGCACGAGGCAGGCAGAGCGCTGCGTGCACGAGGCAGGCAGAGCGCTGCGTGCACGAGGCAGGCAGAGCACGGCGCGCATGAGGCAGGCAGAGTGCTGCGTGCACGAGGCAGGCAGAGCGCTGCGCGCACGAGGCAGGCAGAGCGCGGCGCGCACGAGGCAGGCAGAGCGCGGCGCGCACGAGGCAGGCAGAGCGCTGCGCGCACAGGCAGGCAGAGCGCTGTGCGCACGAGGCAGGCAGAACGCGGCGCGCCTGAGGCAGGCAGAGCACGGCGTGCATGAGGCAGGCAGAGCGCTGCGTCCCCGAGGCAGGCAGAGCGCTGCGTGCCCGAGGCAGGCAGAGTGCAGCGCGCAGGAGGAAGCAGGCAGAGCGCGGCATCGGGCGCATCTGAGACAGGCAGAGAACGGCGCGCACGAGGCAGGCAGAGCGCGGCGCGCCCGAGGCAGGCAGAGCGCGGCGCGCCCGAGGCAGGCAGAGCGCGGCGCGCCCGAGGCAGGCAGAGCGCGGCGCGCCCGAGGCAGGCAGAGCGCGGCGCGCACGAGGCAGGCAGAGCGCGGCGCGCACGAGGCAGGCAGAGCGCGGCGCGCACGAGGCAGGCAGAGCGCTGCGTGCCCGAGGCAGGCAGAGAGCGGCGCGCACGAGGCAGGCAGAGCGCGGCGCGCACGAGGCAGGCAGAGCGCTGCGCGCACGAGGCAGGCAGAGCGCTGCGTGCACGAGGCAGGCAAAACGCGGCGCGCCTGAGGCAGGCAGAGCGCGGCGTCCCCGAGGCAGGCAGAGCGCTGCGTGCCCGAGGCAGGCAGAGAGCGGCGCGCAGGAGGAGGCAGGCAGAGCGCGGCGCGTCCCGAGGCTGGCAGAGCGCGGCGCGTCCCGAGGCTGGCAGAGCGCGGCGCGCACGAGGCAGGCAGAGCGCGGCGCGCACGAGGCAGGCAGAGCGCGGCGTCCCCGAGGCAGGCAGAGCGCTGCGTGCCCGAGGCAGGCAGAGCGCGGCGCGCAGGAGGAGGCAGGCAGAGCGCGGCGCGCAGGAGGAGGCAGGCAGAGCGCGGCGCGTCCCGAGGCAGGCAGAGCGCGGCGTCCCCGAGGCAGGCAGAGCGCGGCGTGCCCGAGGCAGGCAGAGCGCGGCGCGCAGGAGGAGGCAGGCAGAGCGCGGCGCGTCCCGAGGCTGGCAGAGCGCGGCGCGTCCCGAGGCTGGCAGAGCGCGGCGCGCACGAGGCAGGCAGAGCGCGGCGCGCCCGAGGCAGGCAGAGCGCGGCATCCCCGAGGCAGGCAGAGCGCTGCGTGCCCGAGGCAGGCAGAGAGCGGCGCGCAGGAGGAGGCAAGCAGAGCGCGGCGCGTCCCGAGGCTGGCAGAGCGCGGCGCGTCCCGAGGCTGGCAGAGCGCGGCGCGCACGAGGCAGGCAGAGCGCGGCGCGCACGAGGCAGGCAGAGCGCGGCGTCCCCGAGGCAGGCAGAGCGCTGCGTGCCCGAGGAGGCAGGCAGAGCGCGGCGCGTCCCGAGGCAGGCAGAGCGCGGCGTCCCCGAGGCAGGCAGAGCGCTGCGTGCCCGAGGCAGGCAGAGCGCGGCGCGCAGGAGGAGGCAGGCAGAGCGCGGCGCGTCCCGAGGCTGGCAGAGCGCGGCGCGTCCCGAGGCTGGCAGAGCGCGGCGCGTCCCGAGGCTGGCAGAGCGCGGCGCGTCCCGAGGCTGGCAGAGCGCGGCGCGCACGAGGCAGGCAGAGCGCGGCGCGCCCGAGGCAGGCAGAGCGCGGCGCGCCCGAGGCAGGCAGAGCGCGGCGCGCCCGAGGCAGGCAGAGCGCGGCGCGCCCGAGGCAGGCAGAGCGCGGCGCGCCCGAGGCAGGCAGAGCGCGGCGCGCCCGAGGCAGGCAGAGCGCGGCGCGCCCGAGGCAGGCAGAGCGCTGCGCGCCCGAGGCAGGCAGAGAGCGGCGCGCAGGAGGAGGCAGGCAGAGCGCGGCGCGTCCCGAGGCAGGCAGAGCGCGGCGTCCCCGAGGCAGGCAGAGCGCTGCGTGCCCGAGGCAGGCAGAGAGCGGCGCGCAGGAGGAGGCAGGCAGAGCGCGGCGCGTCCCGAGGCTGGCAGAGCGCGGCGCGTCCAGAGGCTGGCAGAGCGCGGCGCGCACGAGGCTGGCAGAGCGCGGCGCGCACGAGGCAGGCAGAGCGCGGCGCGCACGAGGCAGGCAGAGCGCGGCGTCCCCGAGGCAGGCAGAGCGCTGCGTGCCCGAGGCAGGCAGAGCGCGGCGCGCAGGAGGAGGCAGGCAGAGCGCGGCGCGTCCCGAGGCTGGCAGAGCGCGGCGCGTCCCGAGGCTGGCAGAGCGCGGCACGCCCGAGGCAGGCAGAGCGCGGCACGCCCGAGGCAGGCAGAGCGCGAGGGGCAGCGAGCGCGAGGGGCAGCGAGCGCGAGGGGCAGCGAGCGCGAGGGGCAGCGAGCGCGAGGGGCAGCGAGCGCGAGGGGCAGCGAGCGCGAGGGGCAGCGAGCGCGAGGGGCAGCGAGCGCGAGGGGCAGCGAGCGCGAGGGGCAGCGAGCGCGAGGGGCAGCGAGCGCGAGGGGCAGCGAGCGCGAGGGGCAGCGAGCGCGAGGGGCAGCGAGCGCGAGGGGCAGCGAGCGCGAGGGGCAGCGAGCGCGAGGGGCAGCGAGCGCGAGGGGCAGCGAGCGCGAGGGGCAGCGAGCGCGAGGGGCAGCGAGCGCGAGGGGCAGCGAGCGCGAGGGGCAGCGAGCGCGAGGGGCAGCGAGCGCGAGGGGCAGCGAGCGCTGCGTGCCCGAGGCAGGCAGAGCGCTGCGTGCCCGAGGCAGGCAGAGCGCTGCGTGCGCGAGGGCGAGGGGCGGCGAGGGCGAGGGGCGGCGAGGGCGCGAGGGCCGGCGAGGGCGCGAGGGGCGGCGAGGGCGCGAGGGGCGGCGAGGGCGCGAGGGGCGGCGAGGGCGCGAGGGGCGGCGAGGGCGCGAGGGGCGGCGAGGGCCGGCGAGGGCGCGAGGGGCGGCGAGGGCGCGAGGGGCCGCGAGGGGCGGCGAGGGCGCGAGGGGCGGCGAGGGCGCGAGGGGCGGCGAGGGCGCGAGGGGCGGCGAGGGCGCGAGGGGCGGCGAGGGCGCGAGGGGCGGCGAGGGCGCGAGGGGCGGCGAGGGCGCGAGGGGCGGCGACGAGGGCCCGAGGGGCGGCGAGGGCCCGAGGGGCGGCGAGGGCCCGAGGGGCGGCGAGGGCCCGAGGGGCGGCGAGGGCGCGAGGGGCGGCGAGGGCGCGAGGGGCGGAGAGGGCGCGAGGGGCGGAGAGGGCGCGAGGGGCGGAGAGGGCGCGAGGGGCGGAGAGGGCGCGAGGGGCGGAGAGGGCGCGAGGGGCGGAGAGGGCGCGAGGGGCGGAGAGGGCGCGAGGGGCGGAGAGGGCGCGAGGGACGGAGAGCGGGCGAGGGACGGAGAGCGGGCGAGGGACGGAGAGCGGGCGAGGGACGGAGAGCGGGCGAGGGACGGAGAGCGGGCGAGGGACGGAGAGCGGGCGAGGGACGGAGAGAGGGCGAGGGACGGAGAGAGGGCGAGGGACGGAGAGAGGGCGAGGGACGGAGAGAGGGCGAGGGACGGAGAGAGGGCGAGGGACGGAGAGAGGGCGAGGGACGGAGAGGGCGAGGGACGGAGAGAGCGAGGGACGGAGAGAGCGAGGGACTGAGCGAGAGCGAGGGACAGAGCGAGAGCGAGGGACAGAGCGAGAGCGAGGGACAGAGCGAGAGCGAGGGACAGAGCGAGGGACAGAGAGAGAGCGAGGGACAGAGAGAGAGCGAGGGACAGAGAGAGAGCGAGGGACAGAGAGAGAGCGAGGGACAGAGAGAGAGCGAGGGACAGAGAGAGAGCGAGGGACAGAGAGAGAGCGAGGGACAGAGAGAGAGCGAGGGACAGAGAGAGAGCGAGGGACAGAGAGAGAGCGAGGGACAGAGAGAGAGCGAGGGACAGCGAGAGAGCGAGGGACAGCGAGAGAGCGAGGGACAGCGAGAGAGCGAGGGACAGCGAGAGAGCGGGGGACAGAGAGAGAGCGAGGGACAGCGAGAGAGCGAGGGAGAGAGAGCGAGGGACAGAGAGTCGCAGCGAGATCAGAGTCATTGCAAAACAAGGAGAGCAGTATCAGTTGATACCAATTACCTTTTCCTGACTGTTTCCATCTATTCTCTCCATCTGATCACTGCCAATCTGTGCATCCTCAGTGGATTGGTCATCATCTGCTAACTGTTCCGGGGGATTTTGCTCCTCCTGACTTTCCGGCTCTTTTTGTATGTCCAACTCTGGGTTGGGCATGGTGATTGGCTCTTCTGGTGCATGCTGCCTCCGCCGCAGCCGCTCAATCTCCCGGGGCACAGGCGCTGGTACCACTGGCAGCCCAAACTCTAATTTCCGCAAGAGCTGGCTTTGTGCTTGTTTCAGACATTTCTCATAAGTCTCCAGCTGGCACAGGATAACGCTTGTGTACTGATCTGGGTCCAAGTTGCTGGGACAAAATGGTATGCCCCAGAAATAGTGAACCAATCCAGCAGTATTTGTCAAATTACCCCTCAGAGAGCTGGACTTGGAGGGTGCTGGTCCAAGGCATTCAGTCTGTATACAAAGCCGGTCAGATTCCTGCAGCTCCCCCCTCCTCCAGTCATTCACTGCTGGCAATGCAAGTCGAATGTTCTCTACTTCAGAGTGGTGAGAGCCACTGCAATCTCTCTGCTCCCGCATCTCCAATGATTTAGCCTCAGGACTGAAGTACTGTGCTGTACTTTCTTGGTCTAATGCTGGCTGTGTGGTCGACAGGCTCTTCTGATCATTGTGCTGACTTGCTGCCATGTGCATATCCTTCTCCACCTCACGAGGAGACAGCTCCTTGAAGCCTTTAAAACTGTCCACACACCGACAAGGAGAGACATTGAAGGGAGGGGAATAATCATTTTGAAGTTTTACATTCTTCACAGGGGACCGGGAACTGAGAGACAATCCTTTCTCTGGCGAAATGGTGATGCGGGACTCCTGCGAGCAACGGACAACCTCTTCACTCAACTTCTCTAAAACCACCAATGGGCTGAAGACATGCTCCCTCCTGTCTGACTGATTCAACCCATGGGGAGACACGGATTCCACCTCCTGCAGCTTCTCAGGAGACAAGTCATCACCAGCAGCATGTTTACTGCTCACTACTGGCACACAATCTCCCATCTTACTGCCAGTCACAGTCTGTGTCAACACACCACCAACAAGGGTCACATCTGGGCTCTGGGTCTAAAACAGATCAACAGAATTGTTACAGTACAGAAGGCATTCAAGCCACCGTGCTTGCTCTGGTTCAACAAATCAAAAATTCATCGAGTTTCATTCTGCGCCCGTCTTCCCGTAAACCGGCACAACACAACCATTAAATCCCTCTCAGCCATGCTGAGTGTGAAACTCCAATTTCACAGACACACCTCCCAATCGGAGTTTCAGAGACACTCCTCCCAATCCCAATTTCAGACAGACACACCTTCCAATCCCAGTTTCAGACAGACACACCTTCCAATCCCAGTTTCAGAGAGACACACCTTCCAATCCCAGTTTCAGAGACACACCTTCCAATCCCAGTTTGAGAGAGACACACAATCGAATCCCAGTTTCAAACAGACACATCTTCCAATCCTCACTTCAAAGGGACACACCTCCCAATCCCAATTTCAAAGAGACACACCTTCCAATCCTGACTTCAAAGGGACACACATTCCAATCCCAATTTCAGAGAGACACAGCTTCCAATCCCAGTTACAGAGACACACCTTCCAATCCCAGTTTCAAAGAGACACAGCTTCCAATCCCAGTATCAGAGAATCGCCTTCCAATCCCAGTATGAGAGAGACACGCCTTCCAATCCCAGTTTGAGAGAGACACGCCTTCCAATCCCAGTTTCAGAGAGACACACTTTCCAATCCCAGTTTCAGAGAGACACTCCTTCCAATCCCAGTTTCAGAGAGACACACTTTCCAATCCCAGTTTCAGAGAGACACTCGTTCCAATCCCAGTTTCAGAGAGACACACCTTCCAATCCCAGTTTCAAAGAGACACACATTCCAATCCCAACTTCAGAGAGACACACCTTCCAATCCCAGTTTCAGAGACACACCTTCCAATCCCAGTTTGAGAGAGACACTCCTTCCAATCCCAGTTTCAGAGAGACACACTTTCCAATCCCAGTTTCAGAGAGACACTCGTTCCAATCCCAGTTTCAGAGAGACACACCTTCCAATCCCAGTTTCAAAGAGACACACATTCCAGTCCCAACTTCAGAGAGACACACCATCCAATCCCAATTTCAGAGAGACACCGCTGCCAATCCCAGTTTCAGAGACACACCTTCCAATCCCAGTTTAAAAGAGACACACCTTCCAATCCCAGTTTAAGAGAGACACACCTTCCAATCCCAGTTTCAGAGAGACACACCTTCCAGTCCCAATTTCAGACAGACACACCTTCCAATCCCAGTTTCAGAGAGACACACCTTCCAATCCCAGTTTCAGAGACACACAATCCAATCCCAGTTTCAAAGAGACACACTTTCCAATCCCAGTTTCAGAGAAACACTCCTTCCAATCCCAGTTTAAGAGTGACACACCTTCCAATCCCAGTTTCAAAGAGACACACCCTCCAATCCCAGTTTCAGAGAGACACACCTTCCAATCCCAGTTTAAGAGAGACACACATTCCAATCCCAATTTTAGAGACACACCTTCCAATTCCAGTGTCAGAGACACACCTTCCAATCCCAGATTCAAAAAGAGACACAGCTTCCAATCCCAGTATCAGAGAAACACCTTCCAATCCCAGTATGAGAGAGACACACCTTCCAATCCCAGTTTGAGAGAGACACTCCTTCCAATCCCAGTTTCAGAGAGACACACCTTCCAATCCCAGATTCAGAGAGACACTCCTTCCAATCCCAGTTTCAGAGACACACATTCCAATCCCACTTTCAAAGAGACACTCCTTCCAATCCCAGTTTCAGAGAGACACTCCTTCCAATCCCAGTTTCAGAGAGACACACCTTCCAATCCCAGTTTCAGAGAGACACACCTTCCAATCACAGTTTCAGAGAGACACACCTTCCAATCCCAGTGTGAAAGAGACACACCTTCCAATCCCAGTTTAAGAGAGACACTCCTTCCAATCCCAGTTTCAGAGAGACACACCTTCCAATCCCAGTTTCAGAGAGACACACCTTCCTATCCCAGTTGCAGAGAGACACACCTTCCAATCCCAGTTTCAGAGAGACACACATTCCAATCCCAACTTCAGAGAGACACACCTTCCAAACCCAGTTTCAGAGACACACCTTCCAATCCCAGTTTCAGAGAGACACACCTTCCAATCCCAGTGTGAAAGAGACACACCTTCCAATCCCAGTTTAAGAGAGACATTCCTTCCAATCCCAATTTCAGAGAGACACACCTTCCAATCCCAGTTTCAAAGAGACACACCTTCCAATCCTGACTTCAAAGGGACACACATTCCAATCCCAGTTTCAGAGAAACACCTTCCAATCCCAGTATGAGAGACACACCTTCCAATCCCAGTTTGAGAGACTCTCCTTCCAATCCCAGTTTCAGAGAGACACACCTTCCAATCCCAGTTTCAGAGAGACACACCTTCCAATCCCAGTTTCAGAGAGACACACCTTCCAATCCCAGTTTCAAAGAGACACACCTTCCAATCCCAGTTTCAGAGACACACACATTCCAATCCCAACTTCAGAGAGACAGACACACATTCCAATCCCAGTTCCAGAGAGACACACCTTCCAATCCCAGTTTGAGAGACACACATTCCAATCCCAAATTCAGAGAGACAGACACACATTCCAATCCCAAATTCAAAGATTCACACCTTCCAATCCTGACTTCAAAGGGACACACATTCCAATCCCAATTTCAGAGAGACACAACTTCCAATCCCAGTTTCAGAGACACACCTTCCAATCCCAGTTTCAAAGAGACACACCTTACAATCCCAGTTTCAGAGACACACCTTCCAAACCCAGTTTCAGAGAGACACTCCTTCCAATCCCAGTTTCAAAGAGATACACCTTCCAATCCCAGTGTGAAAGAGACACATCTTCCAATCCCAGTTTAAGAGAGACACTCCTTCCAATCCCAGTTTCAAGGAGACACACCTTCCAATCCTGACTTCCAAGGGACACACATTGCAATCCCAATTTCAGAGAGACACAGCTTCCAATCCCAGTTTCAGAGACACACCTTCCAATCCCAGTTTCAAAGAGACACAGCTTCCAATCCCAGTATCAGAGAAACACCTTCCAATCCCAGTTTGAGAGAGACACTCCTTCCAATCCCAGTTGCAGGGAGACACACCTTCCAATCCCAGTTTCAGGGAGACACATCTTCCAATCCCAGTTAAAGAGAGACACTCCTTCCAATCCCAATTTCAGAGAGACACACCTTCCAATCCCAGTTTCAAAGAGACACACCTTTCAATCCCAATTGCAGAGAGACACCGCTTCCAATCCCAGTTTCAGAGACACACCTTCCAATCCCAGTTTAAGAGAGACACTCCTTCCAATCCCAGTTTCAGACAGACACACCTTCCAATTCCAGTTTCAAAGAGACACACCTTCCAATCCCAGTTTCAGAGAGACACACCTTCCAATCCCAGTTTCAGAGAGACACTCCTTCCAATCCCAGTTTCAGAGAGACACACCTTCCAATCCCAGTTTCAGAGAGACACACCTTCCAATCCCAATTTCAGAGAGACACACATTCCAATCCCAAATTCAGAGAGACACACATTCCAGACCCAATTTCAGAGAGACACCGCTTCCAATCCCAGTTTCAGAGACACACCTTCCAATCCCAGTTTAAGAGAGACACTCCTTCCAATCCCAGTTTCAGAGAGACACTCCTTCCAATCCCAGTTTCAGACAGACACACCTTCCAATCCCAGTTTCAAAGAGACACACCTTCCAATCCCAATTTCAGAGAGACACCGTTTCCAATCCCAGTTTCAGAGAGACACACCTTCCAATCCCAGTTTCAGAGAGACACTCCTTCCAATCCCAGTTTCGTGAGACACACCTTCCAATCCCAGTTTCAGAGAGACACACATTCCAATCCCAACTTCAGAGAGACACACCTTCCAATCCCAATTTCAGAGACACCGCTTCCAATCCCAGTTTCAGAGACACACACCTTCCAATCGCAGTTTCAGAGAGAGACACCTTCCAATCCCAATTTCAGAGAGACACAGCTGCCAATCCCAGTATCAGAGAAACAACTTCCACTCCCAGTTTAAGAGAGACACACATTCCAATCCCAGCTTCAAAGATACACACCTTACAATCCCAGTTTCAGAGACACACCTTCCAATCCCAGTTTCAGAGAGACACTCCTTCCAATCCCAGTTTAAGAGAGATAGACCTTCCAATCCCAGTTCCAGAGAGACACACCTTCCAATCCCAGTTCCAGAGAGACACACATTCCAATCCCAGTTTAAGAGAGACACTCCTTCCAATCCCAATTTCAGAGATACAGTTTCCAATCCCAGTTTCAGAGACACACCTTCCAATCCCAGTTTCAAAGAGACACAGCTTCCAATCCCAGTATCAGAGAAACACCTTCCAATCCCAGGATCAGAGAAACACCTTCCAATCCCAGTATGAGAGAGACACACCTTCCAATCCCAGTTTGAGAGAGACACTCCTTCCAATCCCAGTTTCAGAGAGACACACTTTCCAATCCCAGTTTCAGAGAGACACACTTTCCAATCCCAGTTTCAGAGAGACACACCTTCCAATCCCAGTGTCAGAGACACACCTTCCAATCCCAGTGTCAGAGACACACCTTCCAATCCCAGTGTCAGAGACACACCTTCCAATCCCAGTTTCAGAGAGACACACCTTCCAATCCCAATTTCAGAGAGACACACCTTCCAATCCCAGTTTGAGAGACACACACCTTCCAGTCCCAGTTTCAGAGACACTCCTTCCAATCCCAGTTTCAAAGAGATACCGCTTCCAATCCCAGTTTCAGAAACACACTTTCCAATCCCATAGAATCATAGAATCATAGAATCATAGAATTTACAGTGCAGAAGGAGGCCATTCGGCCCATCGAGTCTGCACCGGCTCTTGGAAAGAGCACCCCACCCAAGGTCCACACCTCCACCCTATCCCCATAACCCAGTAACCCCACCCAACACTAAGGGCAATTTTGGACACTATGGGCAATTTAGCATGGCCAATCCACCTAACCCGCACATCTTTGGACTGTGGGAGGAAACCGGAGTACCCGGAGGAAACCCACGCACACACGGGGAGGATGTGCAGACTCCGCACAGACAGTGACCCAAGCCGGAATCGAACCTGGGACCCTGGAGCTGTGAAGCATTTGTGCTATCCACAATGCTACCGTGCTGCCCAGTTTAAGAGAGAAACACATTCCAATCCCAGTTTCAAAGAGACACACCTTCCAATCCCAGTTTCAGAGAGACATTCCTTCCAATCCCAGTTTCAGAGACACACTCCTTCCAATCCCAGTTTCAAAGAGACATACCTTCCAATCCCAGTTTCAGAGAGACACACCTTCCAATCCCAGTTTCAAAGAGACACACCTTCCAATCCCAGTTTCAGAGAGACACACCTTCCAATCCCAGTTTGAGGGACACACACCTTCCAGTCCCAGTTTCAGAGACACTCCTTCCAATCCCAGTTTCAAAGAGACACACCTTCCAATCCCAGTTTCAGAGAGACACACCTTCCAATCCCAGTTTCAGAGAGGCACACCTTCCAATTCCAGTTTCAGAGAGACACTCCTTCCAATCCCAGTTTCAGAGAGACACTCCTTCCAATCCCAGTTTCAAAGAGACACACCTTCCAATCCCAGTTACAGAGAGACACACCTTCCAATCCCAGTTTCAGAGACACACACATTCCAATCCCAACTTCAGAGAGACAGACACACCTTCCAATCCCAGTTCCAGAGAGACACACCTTCCAATCCCAGTTTGAGAGACACACATTCCAATCCCAACTTCAGAGAGACAGACACACATTCCAATCCCAATTTCAAAGATTCACACCTTCCAATCCTGACTTCAAAGGGACACACCTTCCAATCCCAGTTTCAGAGAGACACACCTTCCAATCCCAGTTTCAGGGAGACACTCCTTCCAATCCCAGTTTCAAAGAGATGCACCTTCCAATCCCAGCGTGAAAGAGACACACCTTCCAATCCCAGTTTAAGAGAGACACTCCTTCCAATCCCAATTTCAGAGAGACACACCTTCCAATCCCAGTTTCAAAGAGACACACCTTCCAATCCTGACTTCAAAAGGGACACACATTCCAATCCCAATTTCAGAGAGACACAGTTTCCAATCCCAGTTTCAGAGACACACCTTCCAATCCCAGTTTCAAAGAGACACAGCTTCCAATCCCAGTATCAGAGAAACACCTTCCAATCCCAGTATCAGAGAAACACCTTCCAATCCCAGTATGAGAGAGAAACACCTTCCAATCCCAGTTTGAGAGAGACACTCCTTCCAATCCCAGTTTCAGGGAGACACACCTTCCAATCCCAGTTTCAGAGAGATACACCTTCCAATCCCAGTTTCAGAGAGACACTCCTTCCAATCCCAGTTTCAGAGAGACACACCTTCCAATCCCAGTTTCAGAGAGACACACATTCCAATCCCAAATTCAGAGAGACACACATTCCAGACCCAATTTCAGAGAGACACCGCTTCCAATCCCAGTTTCAGAGACACACTTTCCAATCCCAGTTTAAGAGAGACACTCCTTCCAATCCCAGTTTCAGAGAGACACACCTTCCAATCACAGTTTCAAAGAGACACACCTTCCAATCCCAATTTCAGAGAGACACCGCTTCCAATCCCAGTTTCAGAGAGACACACCTTCCAATCCCAGTTTCAGAGAGACACTCCTTCCAATCCCAGTTTCAGAGAGACACACATTCCAATCCCAACTTCAGAGAGACACACCTTCCAATCCCAACTTCAGAGAGACACACCTTCCAATCCCAATTTCAGAGAGACACCGCTTCCAATCCCAGTTTCAGAGACACACCTTCCAATCCCAGTTTCAGAGAGACACACATTCCAATCCCAACTTCAGAGAGACAGACACACCTTCCAATCCCAATTTCAGAGAGACACACATTCCAATCCCAGCTTCAAAGATACACGCCTTGCAATCCCAGTTTGAGAGAGACACACCTTACAATCCCAGTTTCAGAGACACACCTTCCAAACCCAGTTTCAGAGAGACACTCCTTCCAATCCCAGTTTCAGAGAGACACTCCTTCCAATCCCAGTTTCAGAGACACACCTTCCAAACCCAGTTTCAGAGAGACACTCCTTCCAATCCCAGTTTCAGAGAGACACTCCTTCCAATCCCAGTTTCAAAGAGATACACCTTCCAATCCCAGTTTCAGAGAGACACACATTCCAATCCCAACTTCAGAGAGACACACCTTCCAATCCCAGTTTCAGGGATATACTCCTTCCAATCCCAGTTTCAAAGAAATACACCTTCCACTCCCAGTTTCAGAGAGACACACCTTCCAATCCCAGTTTCAGAGAGACACTCCTTCCAATCCCAGTTTCAGAGAGACACACCTTCCAATCCCAGTTTCAGAGAGACACACATTCCAATCCCAAATTCAGAGAGACACACCTTCCAATCCCAATTTCAGAGAGACACCGCTTCCAATCCCAGTTTCAGAGACACACCTTCCAATCCCAGTTTAAGAGAGACACTCCTTCCAATCCCAGTTTCAGAGAGACACACCTTCCAATCCCAGTTTCAAAGAGACACACCTTCCAATCCCAACTTCAGAGAGACACACCTTCCAAACCCAATTTCAGAGACACCGCTTCCAATCCCAGTTTCAGAGAGACACACCTTCCAATCCCAGTTTCAGAGAGACACTCCTTCCAATCCCAGTTTCAGAGAGACACACCTTCCAATCCCAGTTTCAGAGAGACACACATTCCAATCCCAACTTCAGAGAGACACACCTTCCAATCCCAATTTCAGAGAGACACCGTTTCCAATCCCAGTTTCAGAGACACACCTTCCAATCCCAGTTTCAGAGAGACAAAGATTCCAATCCCAGTTTCAGAGAGACACTCCTTCCAATCCCAGTTTCAGAGAGAGACAACTTCCAATCCCAGTTTCAGAGAGACAACTTCCAATCCCAGTTTCAGAGAGACACTCCTTCCAATCCCAGTTTCAGAGAGACACACCTTCCAATCCCAGTTTCAGAGACACACCTTCCAATCCCAGTTTCAGAGAGACACTCCTTCCAATCCCAGTTTCAGAGAGACACACCTTCCAATCCCAGTTTCAGAGACACACCTTCCAATTCCAGTTTCAGAGAGACACACACTTTCCAATCCCAGTTTCAGAGAGACAACTTCCAATCCCAGTTTCAGATAGACACTCCTTCCAATCCCAGTTTCAGAGAGACACACCTTCCAATCCCAGTTTCAGAAATACACCTTCCAATCCCAGTTTCAGAGAGACACACCTTCCAATCCCAGTTTCAGGGAGTAACTCCTTCCAATCCCAGTTTCAAAGAGATACACCTTCCAATCCCAGTGTGAAAAAGACACAGCTTCCAATCCCAGTTTAAGAGAGACACTCCTTCCAATCCCAATTTCAGAGAGACACACCTTCAATCCCAGTTTCAAAGAGACATACCTTCCAATCCTGACTTCAAAAGGACACACATTCCAATCCCAATTTCAGAGAGACATAGCTTCCAAACCCAGTTTCAGAGACACACCTTCCAATCCCAGTTTCAAAGAGACACAGCTTCCAATCCCAGTATCAGAGAAACACTCCTTCCAACCCCAGTTTCAGAGAGACACTCCTTCCAATCCCAGTTTCAGAGAGACACACCTTCCAATCACAGTTTCAGACAGACACACCTTCCAATCCCAGTTTCAGAGAGACACTCCTTCCAATATCAGTTTCAGAGAGACACACCATCCAATCCCAGTTTCAGAGAGACACTCCTTCCAATCCCAGTTTCAAAGAGATACACCTTCCAATCCCAGTTTTAGAGAGACACACCTTCCAATCCCAGATTCAGGGAGACACTGCTTCCAATCCCAGTTTCAAAGAGATACACCTTCCAATCCCAGTGTGAAAGAGACACACCTTCCAATCCCAGTTTAAGAGAGACAGTCCTTCCAATCCCAATTTCAGAGAGACACACCATCCAATCCCAGTTTCAGAGAGACACACCTTCCAATCCTGACTTCAAAGGGACACACTTTCCAATCCCAGTTTCAGAGAGACAACTTCCAATCCCAGTTTCAGATAGACACTCCTTCCAATCCCAGTTTCAGAGAGACACTCCTTCCAATCCCAGTTTCAGAGAGACACTCCTTCCAATCCCAGTTTCAAAGAGATACACCTTCCAATCCCAGTTTCAGAGAGACACACCTTCCAATCCCAGATTCAGGGAGACACTGCTTCCAATCCCAGTTTCAAAGAGATACACCTTCCAATCCCAGTGTGAAAGAGACACACCTTCCAATCCCAGTTTAAGAGAGACAGTCCTTCCAATCCCAATTTCAGAGAGACACACCATCCAATCCCAGTTTCAGAGAGACACACCTTCCAATCCTGACTTCAAAGGGACACACTTTCCAATCCCAGTTTCAGAGAGACAACTTCCAATCCCAGTTTCAGATAGACACTCCTTCCAATCCCAGTTTCAGAGAGACACACCTTCCAATCCCAGTTTCAGAAATACACCTTCCAATCCCAGTTTCAGAGAGACACACCTTCCAATCCCAGTTTCAGGGAGTAACTCCTTCCAATCCCAGTTTCAAAGAGATACACCTTCCAATCCCAGTGTGAAAGAGACACACCTTCCAATCCCAGTTTAAGAGAGACAGTCCTTCCAATCCCAATTTCAGAGAGACACAGCTTCCAATCCCAGTTTCAGAGACACACCTTCCAATCCCAGTTTCAAAGAGACACAGCTTCCAATCCCAGTATCAGAGAAACACCTTCCAATCCCAGTTTGAGACAGACACTCCTTCCAATCCCAGTTTGAGACAGACACTCCGTCCAATCCCAGTTTCAGGGAGACACACCTTCCAATCCCAGTTTCAGAGAGACATTCCTTCCAATCCCAGTTTCAGAGAGACACTCCTTCCAATCCCAGTTTCAGAGAGACACACATTCCAATCCCAACTTCAGAGAGACACACCTTCCAATCCCAATTTCAGAGAGACACCGCTTCCAATCCCAGTTTCAGAGACACACCTTCCAATCCCAGTTTAAGAGAGACACTCCTTCCAATCCCAGTTTCAGAGAGACACACCTTCCAATCCCAGTTTCAAAGAGACACACCTTCCAATCCCAGTTTCAGAGAGACACTCCTTCCAATCCCAGTTTCAGAGAGACACACCTTCGAATCCCAGTTTCAGAGAGACACACATTCCAATCCCAGTGTCAAAGACACACCTTCCAATCCCAGTTTCAAAGAGACACACCTTCCAATCCCAGTTTCAAAGAGACACACCTTCCAATCCCAGTTTCAGAGGGACACACCTTCCAATCCCAGTGTGAAAGAGACACACCTTCCAATCCCAGTTTAAGAGAGACACTCCTTCCAATCCCAATTTCAGAGACGCACCTTCCAATCCCAGTTTCAAAGAGACACACCTTCCAATCCCAGTTTCAGAGAGACACACCTTCCAATCCCAGTTTCAGAGAGACACTCCTTCCAATACCAATTTCAGAGAGACACCGCTTCCAATCCCAGTTTCAGAGACACACCTTCCAATCCCAGTTCAAGAGAGACACTCCTTCCAATCCCAGTTTCAGAGAGACACACCTTCCAATCCCAGTTTCAAAGAGACACACCTTCCAATCCCAGTTTCAGAGAGACACTCCTTCCAATCCCAGTTTCAGAGAGACACACCTTCCAATCCCAGTTTCAGAGCGACACACCTTCCAACCCCAATTTCAGAGAGACACACCTTCCAATCCCAATTTCAGAGAGACACCGCTTCCAATCCCAGTTTCAGAGACACACATTCCAATCCCAGTTTCAAAGAGACACACCTTCCAATCCCAGTTTCAGAGAGAGACAACTTCCAATCCCAGTTTCAGAGAGACACTCCTTCCAATCCCAGTTTCAGAGAGACACACCTTCCAATCCCAGTTTCAGAGACACACCTTCCAATCCCAGTTTCAGAGAGACACTCCTTCCAATACCAGTTTCAGAGAGGCACACACTTCCAATCCCAGTTTCAGAGAGACACACACTTCCAATCCCAGTTTCAGAGAGACACACCTTCCAATCCCAGTTTCAGAGAGACACTCCTTCCAATACCAATTTCAGAGAGACACCGCTTCCAATCCCAGTTTCAGAGACACACCTTCCAATCCCAGTTTAAGAGAGACACTCCTTCCAATCCCAGTTTCAGAGAGACACACCTTCGAATCCCAGATTCAGAGAGACACACATTCCAATCCCAGTGTCAAAGACACACCTTCCAATCCCAGTTTCAAAGAGACACACCTTCCAATCCCAGTTTCAGAGACACACCTTTCAATCCCAGTTTAAGAGAGACACTCCTTCCAATCCCAGTTTCAGAGAGACACACCTTCCAATCCCAGTTTCAAAGAGACACACCTTTCAATCCCAGTTTCAGAGAGACACTCCTTCCAATCCCAGTTTCAGAGAGACACACCTTCGAATCCCAGTTTCAGAGAGACACACATTCCAATCCCAGTGTCAAAGACACACCTTCCAATCCCAGTTTCAAAGAGACACACCTTCCAATCCAAGTTTCAGAGGGACACACCTTCCAATCCCAGTGTGAAAGAAACACACCTTCCAATCCCAGTTGAAGAGAGACACTCCTTTCAATCCCAGTTTCAGAGAGACACACCTTCGAATCCCAGTTTCAAAGTGACACACCTTCCAATCCTGACTTCAAAGGGACACACATTCCAATCCCAATTTCAGAGAGACACAGCTCCCAATCCCAGCTTCAGAGACACACCTTCCAATCCCAGTTTCAGAGACACACCTTCCAATCCCAGTTTCAAAGAGACACAGCTTCCAATCCCAGTATCAGAGAAACACCTTCCAATCCCAGTATGAGAGACACACCTTCCAATCCCAGTTTGAGAGACACACCTTCCAGTCCCAGTTTCAGAGAGACACTCCTTCCAATCCCAGTTTCAAAGAGACACACCTTCCAATCCCAGTTTGAGAGAGACACACCTTCCAATCCCAGTTTCAGAGAGACACACCTTCCAATCCCAGTTTCAGAGAGACACACCTTCCAATCCCAACTTCAGAGAGACACACCTTCCAATCCCAGTTTCAGAGAGAGACAACTTCCAATCCCAGTTTCAGAGAGACAACTTCCAATCCCAGTTTCAGAGAGACACTCCTTCCAATCCCAGTTTCAGAGAGACACACCTTCCAATCCCAGTTTCAGAGACACACCTTCCAATCCCAGTTTCAGAGAGACACACACTTCCAATCCCAGTTTCAGAGAGACACACCTTCCAATCCCAGTTTCAGAGAGACACACCTTCCAATCCCAGTTTCAGAGAGACACTCCTTCCAATCCCAGTTTCAGAGAGACACTCCTTCCAATCCCAGTTTCAGAGAGACACACCTTCCAATCCCAGTTTCAGAGCGACACACCTTCCAATCCCAACTTCAGAGAGACACACATTCCAATCCCAGTTTCAAAGAGACACACCTTCCAATCCCAGTTTCAGAGAGACACCGCTTCCAATCCCAGTTTCAGAGACACACCTTCCAATCCCAGTTTAAGAGAGACACACATTCCAATCCCAGTTTCAAAGAGACACACCTTCCAATCCCAGTTTCAGAGAGAGACAACTTCCAATCCCAGTTTCAGAGAGACACTCCTTCCAATCCCAGTTTCAGAGAGACACACCTTCCAATCCCAGTTTCAGAGAGACACTCCTTCCAATACCAATTTCAGAGAGACACCGCTTCCAATCCCAGTTTCAGAGACACACCTTCCAATCCCAGTTTCAGAGAGACACTCCTTCCAATCCCAGTTTCAGAGAGACACACCTTCGAATCCCAGTTTCAGAGAGACACACATTCCAATCCCAGTGTCAAAGACACACCTTCCAATCCCAGTTTCAAAGAGACACACCTTCCAATCCCAGTTTCAGAGAGACACACACTTCCAATCCCAGTTTCAGAGAGACACAACTTCCAATCCCAGTTTCAGAGAGACACACCTTCCAATCCCAACTTCAGAGAGACACACCTTCCAATCCCAGTTTCAGAGAGAGACAACTTCCAATCCCAGTTTCAGAGAGACAACTTCCAATCCCAGTTTCAGAGAGACACTCCTTCCAATCCCAGTTTCAGAGAGACACACCTTCCAATCCCAGTTTCAGAGACACACCTTCCAATCCCAGTTTCAGAGAGACACACACTTCCAATCCCAGTTTCAGAGAGACACACCTTCTAATCCCAGTTTCAGAGAGACACACCTTCCAATCCCAGTTTCAGAGAGACACTCCTTCCAATCCCAGTTTCAGAGAGACACTCCTTCCAATCCCAGTTTGAGAGACACACACCTTCCAATCCCAGTTTCAGAGAGACACTCCTTCCAATACCAGTTTCAGAGAGACACACCTTCCAATCCCAGTTTCAGAGAGACACACCTTCCAATCCCAGTTTCAGAGCGACACACCTTCCAATCCCAACTTCAGAGAGACACACATTCCAATCCCAGTTTCAAAGAGACACACCTTCCAATCCCAGTTTCAGAGAGACACACGTTCCAATCCCAATTTCAGAGAGACACACATTCCAATCCCAGTTTCAAAGAGACACACCTTCCAATCCCAGTTTCAGAGACACACCTTCCAATCCCAGTTTCAGAGAGACACACGTTCCAATCCCAACTTCAGAGAGACACACATTCCAATCCCAGTTTCAAAGAGACACACCTTCCAATCCCAGTTTCAGAGAGACACACCTTCCAACCCCAATTTCAGAGAGACACACATTCCAATCCCAGTTTCAAAGAGACACACCTTCCAATCCCAGTTTCAGAGACACACCTTCCAATCCCAGTTTCAAAGAGACACAGCTTCCAATCCCAGTATCAGAGAAACACTCCTTCCAACCCCAGTTTCAGAGAGACACTCCTTCCAATCCCAGTTTCAGAGAGACACACCTTCCAATCACAGTTTCAGACAGACACACCTTCCAATCCCAGTTTCAGAGAGACACTCCTTCCAATATCAGTTTCAGAGAGACACACCATCCAATCCCAGTTTCAGAGAGACACTCCTTCCAATCCCAGTTTCAAAGAGATACACCTTCCAATCCCAGTTTCAGAGAGACACACCTTCCAATCCCAGATTCAGGGAGACACTGCTTCCAATCCCAGTTTCAAAGAGATACACCTTCCAATCCCAGTGTGAAAGAGACACACCTTCCAATCCCAGTTTAAGAGAGACAGTCCTTCCAATCCCAATTTCAGAGAGACACACCATCCAATCCCAGTTTCAGAGAGACACACCTTCCAATCCTGACTTCAAAGGGACACACTTTCCAATCCCAGTTTCAGAGAGACAACTTCCAATCCCAGTTTCAGATAGACACTCCTTCCAATCCCAGTTTCAGAGAGACACTCCTTCCAATCCCAGTTTCAGAGAGACACTCCTTCCAATCCCAGTTTCAAAGAGATACACCTTCCAATCCCAGTTTCAGAGAGACACACCTTCCAATCCCAGATTCAGGGAGACACTGCTTCCAATCCCAGTTTCAAAGAGATACACCTTCCAATCCCAGTGTGAAAGAGACACACCTTCCAATCCCAGTTTAAGAGAGACAGTCCTTCCAATCCCAATTTCAGAGAGACACACCATCCAATCCCAGTTTCAGAGAGACACACCTTCCAATCCTGACTTCAAAGGGACACACTTTCCAATCCCAGTTTCAGAGAGACAACTTCCAATCCCAGTTTCAGATAGACACTCCTTCCAATCCCAGTTTCAGAGAGACACACCTTCCAATCCCAGTTTCAGAAATACACCTTCCAATCCCAGTTTCAGAGAGACACACCTTCCAATCCCAGTTTCAGGGAGTAACTCCTTCCAATCCCAGTTTCAAAGAGATACACCTTCCAATCCCAGTGTGAAAGAGACACACCTTCCAATCCCAGTTTAAGAGAGACAGTCCTTCCAATCCCAATTTCAGAGAGACACAGCTTCCAATCCCAGTTTCAGAGACACACCTTCCAATCCCAGTTTCAAAGAGACACAGCTTCCAATCCCAGTATCAGAGAAACACCTTCCAATCCCAGTTTGAGACAGACACTCCTTCCAATCCCAGTTTGAGACAGACACTCCGTCCAATCCCAGTTTCAGGGAGACACACCTTCCAATCCCAGTTTCAGAGAGACACACCTTCCAATCCCAGTTTCAGGGAGACACTCCTTCCAATCCCAGTTTCAAAGAGATGCACCTTCCAATCCCAGCGTGAAAGAGACACACCTTCCAATCCCAGTTTAAGAGAGACACTCCTTCCAATCCCAATTTCAGAGAGACACACCTTCCAATCCCAGTTTCAAAGAGACACACCTTCCAATCCTGACTTCAAAAGGGACACACATTCCAATCCCAATTTCAGAGAGACACAGTTTCCAATCCCAGTTTCAGAGACACACCTTCCAATCCCAGTTTCAAAGAGACACAGCTTCCAATCCCAGTATCAGAGAAACACCTTCCAATCCCAGTATCAGAGAAACACCTTCCAATCCCAGTATGAGAGAGAAACACCTTCCAATCCCAGTTTGAGAGAGACACTCCTTCCAATCCCAGTTTCAGGGAGACACACCTTCCAATCCCAGTTTCAGAGAGATACACCTTCCAATCCCAGTTTCAGAGAGACACTCCTTCCAATCCCAGTTTCAGAGAGACACACCTTCCAATCCCAGTTTCAGAGAGACACACATTCCAATCCCAAATTCAGAGAGACACACATTCCAGACCCAATTTCAGAGAGACACCGCTTCCAATCCCAGTTTCAGAGACACACTTTCCAATCCCAGTTTAAGAGAGACACTCCTTCCAATCCCAGTTTCAGAGAGACACACCTTCCAATCACAGTTTCAAAGAGACACACCTTCCAATCCCAATTTCAGAGAGACACCGCTTCCAATCCCAGTTTCAGAGAGACACACCTTCCAATCCCAGTTTCAGAGAGACACTCCTTCCAATCCCAGTTTCAGAGAGACACACATTCCAATCCCAACTTCAGAGAGACACACCTTCCAATCCCAACTTCAGAGAGACACACCTTCCAATCCCAATTTCAGAGAGACACCGCTTCCAATCCCAGTTTCAGAGACACACCTTCCAATCCCAGTTTCAGAGAGACACACATTCCAATCCCAACTTCAGAGAGACAGACACACCTTCCAATCCCAATTTCAGAGAGACACACATTCCAATCCCAGCTTCAAAGATACACGCCTTGCAATCCCAGTTTGAGAGAGACACACCTTACAATCCCAGTTTCAGAGACACACCTTCCAAACCCAGTTTCAGAGAGACACTCCTTCCAATCCCAGTTTCAGAGAGACACTCCTTCCAATCCCAGTTTCAGAGACACACCTTCCAAACCCAGTTTCAGAGAGACACTCCTTCCAATCCCAGTTTCAGAGAGACACTCCTTCCAATCCCAGTTTCAAAGAGATACACCTTCCAATCCCAGTTTCAGAGAGACACACATTCCAATCCCAACTTCAGAGAGACACACCTTCCAATCCCAGTTTCAGGGATATACTCCTTCCAATCCCAGTTTCAAAGAAATACACCTTCCACTCCCAGTTTCAGAGAGACACACCTTCCAATCCCAGTTTCAGAGAGACACTCCTTCCAATCCCAGTTTCAGAGAGACACACCTTCCAATCCCAGTTTCAGAGAGACACACATTCCAATCCCAAATTCAGAGAGACACACCTTCCAATCCCAATTTCAGAGAGACACCGCTTCCAATCCCAGTTTCAGAGACACACCTTCCAATCCCAGTTTAAGAGAGACACTCCTTCCAATCCCAGTTTCAGAGAGACACACCTTCCAATCCCAGTTTCAAAGAGACACACCTTCCAATCCCAACTTCAGAGAGACACACCTTCCAAACCCAATTTCAGAGACACCGCTTCCAATCCCAGTTTCAGAGAGACACACCTTCCAATCCCAGTTTCAGAGAGACACTCCTTCCAATCCCAGTTTCAGAGAGACACACCTTCCAATCCCAGTTTCAGAGAGACACACATTCCAATCCCAACTTCAGAGAGACACACCTTCCAATCCCAATTTCAGAGAGACACCGTTTCCAATCCCAGTTTCAGAGACACACCTTCCAATCCCAGTTTCAGAGAGACAAAGATTCCAATCCCAGTTTCAGAGAGACACTCCTTCCAATCCCAGTTTCAGAGAGAGACAACTTCCAATCCCAGTTTCAGAGAGACAACTTCCAATCCCAGTTTCAGAGAGACACTCCTTCCAATCCCAGTTTCAGAGAGACACACCTTCCAATCCCAGTTTCAGAGACACACCTTCCAATCCCAGTTTCAGAGAGACACTCCTTCCAATCCCAGTTTCAGAGAGACACACCTTCCAATCCCAGTTTCAGAGACACACCTTCCAATTCCAGTTTCAGAGAGACACACACTTTCCAATCCCAGTTTCAGAGAGACAACTTCCAATCCCAGTTTCAGATAGACACTCCTTCCAATCCCAGTTTCAGAGAGACACACCTTCCAATCCCAGTTTCAGAAATACACCTTCCAATCCCAGTTTCAGAGAGACACACCTTCCAATCCCAGTTTCAGGGAGTAACTCCTTCCAATCCCAGTTTCAAAGAGATACACCTTCCAATCCCAGTGTGAAAAAGACACAGCTTCCAATCCCAGTTTAAGAGAGACACTCCTTCCAATCCCAATTTCAGAGAGACACACCTTCAATCCCAGTTTCAAAGAGACATACCTTCCAATCCTGACTTCAAAAGGACACACATTCCAATCCCAATTTCAGAGAGACATAGCTTCCAAACCCAGTTTCAGAGACACACCTTCCAATCCCAGTTTCAAAGAGACACAGCTTCCAATCCCAGTATCAGAGAAACACTCCTTCCAACCCCAGTTTCAGAGAGACACTCCTTCCAATCCCAGTTTCAGAGAGACACACCTTCCAATCACAGTTTCAGACAGACACACCTTCCAATCCCAGTTTCAGAGAGACACTCCTTCCAATATCAGTTTCAGAGAGACACACCATCCAATCCCAGTTTCAGAGAGACACTCCTTCCAATCCCAGTTTCAAAGAGATACACCTTCCAATCCCAGTTTTAGAGAGACACACCTTCCAATCCCAGATTCAGGGAGACACTGCTTCCAATCCCAGTTTCAAAGAGATACACCTTCCAATCCCAGTGTGAAAGAGACACACCTTCCAATCCCAGTTTAAGAGAGACAGTCCTTCCAATCCCAATTTCAGAGAGACACACCATCCAATCCCAGTTTCAGAGAGACACACCTTCCAATCCTGACTTCAAAGGGACACACTTTCCAATCCCAGTTTCAGAGAGACAACTTCCAATCCCAGTTTCAGATAGACACTCCTTCCAATCCCAGTTTCAGAGAGACACTCCTTCCAATCCCAGTTTCAGAGAGACACTCCTTCCAATCCCAGTTTCAAAGAGATACACCTTCCAATCCCAGTTTCAGAGAGACACACCTTCCAATCCCAGATTCAGGGAGACACTGCTTCCAATCCCAGTTTCAAAGAGATACACCTTCCAATCCCAGTGTGAAAGAGACACACCTTCCAATCCCAGTTTAAGAGAGACAGTCCTTCCAATCCCAATTTCAGAGAGACACACCATCCAATCCCAGTTTCAGAGAGACACACCTTCCAATCCTGACTTCAAAGGGACACACTTTCCAATCCCAGTTTCAGAGAGACAACTTCCAATCCCAGTTTCAGATAGACACTCCTTCCAATCCCAGTTTCAGAGAGACACACCTTCCAATCCCAGTTTCAGAAATACACCTTCCAATCCCAGTTTCAGAGAGACACACCTTCCAATCCCAGTTTCAGGGAGTAACTCCTTCCAATCCCAGTTTCAAAGAGATACACCTTCCAATCCCAGTGTGAAAGAGACACACCTTCCAATCCCAGTTTAAGAGAGACAGTCCTTCCAATCCCAATTTCAGAGAGACACAGCTTCCAATCCCAGTTTCAGAGACACACCTTCCAATCCCAGTTTCAAAGAGACACAGCTTCCAATCCCAGTATCAGAGAAACACCTTCCAATCCCAGTTTGAGACAGACACTCCTTCCAATCCCAGTTTGAGACAGACACTCCGTCCAATCCCAGTTTCAGGGAGACACACCTTCCAATCCCAGTTTCAGAGAGACATTCCTTCCAATCCCAGTTTCAGAGAGACACTCCTTCCAATCCCAGTTTCAGAGAGACACACATTCCAATCCCAACTTCAGAGAGACACACCTTCCAATCCCAATTTCAGAGAGACACCGCTTCCAATCCCAGTTTCAGAGACACACCTTCCAATCCCAGTTTAAGAGAGACACTCCTTCCAATCCCAGTTTCAGAGAGACACACCTTCCAATCCCAGTTTCAAAGAGACACACCTTCCAATCCCAGTTTCAGAGAGACACTCCTTCCAATCCCAGTTTCAGAGAGACACACCTTCGAATCCCAGTTTCAGAGAGACACACATTCCAATCCCAGTGTCAAAGACACACCTTCCAATCCCAGTTTCAAAGAGACACACCTTCCAATCCCAGTTTCAAAGAGACACACCTTCCAATCCCAGTTTCAGAGGGACACACCTTCCAATCCCAGTGTGAAAGAGACACACCTTCCAATCCCAGTTTAAGAGAGACACTCCTTCCAATCCCAATTTCAGAGACGCACCTTCCAATCCCAGTTTCAAAGAGACACACCTTCCAATCCCAGTTTCAGAGAGACACACCTTCCAATCCCAGTTTCAGAGAGACACTCCTTCCAATACCAATTTCAGAGAGACACCGCTTCCAATCCCAGTTTCAGAGACACACCTTCCAATCCCAGTTCAAGAGAGACACTCCTTCCAATCCCAGTTTCAGAGAGACACACCTTCCAATCCCAGTTTCAAAGAGACACACCTTCCAATCCCAGTTTCAGAGAGACACTCCTTCCAATCCCAGTTTCAGAGAGACACACCTTCCAATCCCAGTTTCAGAGCGACACACCTTCCAACCCCAATTTCAGAGAGACACACCTTCCAATCCCAATTTCAGAGAGACACCGCTTCCAATCCCAGTTTCAGAGACACACATTCCAATCCCAGTTTCAAAGAGACACACCTTCCAATCCCAGTTTCAGAGAGAGACAACTTCCAATCCCAGTTTCAGAGAGACACTCCTTCCAATCCCAGTTTCAGAGAGACACACCTTCCAATCCCAGTTTCAGAGACACACCTTCCAATCCCAGTTTCAGAGAGACACTCCTTCCAATACCAGTTTCAGAGAGGCACACACTTCCAATCCCAGTTTCAGAGAGACACACACTTCCAATCCCAGTTTCAGAGAGACACACCTTCCAATCCCAGTTTCAGAGAGACACTCCTTCCAATACCAATTTCAGAGAGACACCGCTTCCAATCCCAGTTTCAGAGACACACCTTCCAATCCCAGTTTAAGAGAGACACTCCTTCCAATCCCAGTTTCAGAGAGACACACCTTCGAATCCCAGATTCAGAGAGACACACATTCCAATCCCAGTGTCAAAGACACACCTTCCAATCCCAGTTTCAAAGAGACACACCTTCCAATCCCAGTTTCAGAGACACACCTTTCAATCCCAGTTTAAGAGAGACACTCCTTCCAATCCCAGTTTCAGAGAGACACACCTTCCAATCCCAGTTTCAAAGAGACACACCTTTCAATCCCAGTTTCAGAGAGACACTCCTTCCAATCCCAGTTTCAGAGAGACACACCTTCGAATCCCAGTTTCAGAGAGACACACATTCCAATCCCAGTGTCAAAGACACACCTTCCAATCCCAGTTTCAAAGAGACACACCTTCCAATCCAAGTTTCAGAGGGACACACCTTCCAATCCCAGTGTGAAAGAAACACACCTTCCAATCCCAGTTGAAGAGAGACACTCCTTTCAATCCCAGTTTCAGAGAGACACACCTTCGAATCCCAGTTTCAAAGTGACACACCTTCCAATCCTGACTTCAAAGGGACACACATTCCAATCCCAATTTCAGAGAGACACAGCTCCCAATCCCAGCTTCAGAGACACACCTTCCAATCCCAGTTTCAGAGACACACCTTCCAATCCCAGTTTCAAAGAGACACAGCTTCCAATCCCAGTATCAGAGAAACACCTTCCAATCCCAGTATGAGAGACACACCTTCCAATCCCAGTTTGAGAGACACACCTTCCAGTCCCAGTTTCAGAGAGACACTCCTTCCAATCCCAGTTTCAAAGAGACACACCTTCCAATCCCAGTTTGAGAGAGACACACCTTCCAATCCCAGTTTCAGAGAGACACACCTTCCAATCCCAGTTTCAGAGAGACACACCTTCCAATCCCAACTTCAGAGAGACACACCTTCCAATCCCAGTTTCAGAGAGAGACAACTTCCAATCCCAGTTTCAGAGAGACAACTTCCAATCCCAGTTTCAGAGAGACACTCCTTCCAATCCCAGTTTCAGAGAGACACACCTTCCAATCCCAGTTTCAGAGACACACCTTCCAATCCCAGTTTCAGAGAGACACACACTTCCAATCCCAGTTTCAGAGAGACACACCTTCCAATCCCAGTTTCAGAGAGACACACCTTCCAATCCCAGTTTCAGAGAGACACTCCTTCCAATCCCAGTTTCAGAGAGACACTCCTTCCAATCCCAGTTTCAGAGAGACACACCTTCCAATCCCAGTTTCAGAGCGACACACCTTCCAATCCCAACTTCAGAGAGACACACATTCCAATCCCAGTTTCAAAGAGACACACCTTCCAATCCCAGTTTCAGAGAGACACCGCTTCCAATCCCAGTTTCAGAGACACACCTTCCAATCCCAGTTTAAGAGAGACACACATTCCAATCCCAGTTTCAAAGAGACACACCTTCCAATCCCAGTTTCAGAGAGAGACAACTTCCAATCCCAGTTTCAGAGAGACACTCCTTCCAATCCCAGTTTCAGAGAGACACACCTTCCAATCCCAGTTTCAGAGAGACACTCCTTCCAATACCAATTTCAGAGAGACACCGCTTCCAATCCCAGTTTCAGAGACACACCTTCCAATCCCAGTTTCAGAGAGACACTCCTTCCAATCCCAGTTTCAGAGAGACACACCTTCGAATCCCAGTTTCAGAGAGACACACATTCCAATCCCAGTGTCAAAGACACACCTTCCAATCCCAGTTTCAAAGAGACACACCTTCCAATCCCAGTTTCAGAGAGACACACACTTCCAATCCCAGTTTCAGAGAGACACAACTTCCAATCCCAGTTTCAGAGAGACACACCTTCCAATCCCAACTTCAGAGAGACACACCTTCCAATCCCAGTTTCAGAGAGAGACAACTTCCAATCCCAGTTTCAGAGAGACAACTTCCAATCCCAGTTTCAGAGAGACACTCCTTCCAATCCCAGTTTCAGAGAGACACACCTTCCAATCCCAGTTTCAGAGACACACCTTCCAATCCCAGTTTCAGAGAGACACACACTTCCAATCCCAGTTTCAGAGAGACACACCTTCTAATCCCAGTTTCAGAGAGACACACCTTCCAATCCCAGTTTCAGAGAGACACTCCTTCCAATCCCAGTTTCAGAGAGACACTCCTTCCAATCCCAGTTTGAGAGACACACACCTTCCAATCCCAGTTTCAGAGAGACACTCCTTCCAATACCAGTTTCAGAGAGACACACCTTCCAATCCCAGTTTCAGAGAGACACACCTTCCAATCCCAGTTTCAGAGCGACACACCTTCCAATCCCAACTTCAGAGAGACACACATTCCAATCCCAGTTTCAAAGAGACACACCTTCCAATCCCAGTTTCAGAGAGACACACGTTCCAATCCCAATTTCAGAGAGACACACATTCCAATCCCAGTTTCAAAGAGACACACCTTCCAATCCCAGTTTCAGAGACACACCTTCCAATCCCAGTTTCAGAGAGACACACGTTCCAATCCCAACTTCAGAGAGACACACATTCCAATCCCAGTTTCAAAGAGACACACCTTCCAATCCCAGTTTCAGAGAGACACACCTTCCAACCCCAATTTCAGAGAGACACACATTCCAATCCCAGTTTCAAAGAGACACACCTTCCAATCCCAGTTTCAGAGACACACCTTCCAATCCCAGTTTCAAAGAGACACAGCTTCCAATCCCAGTATCAGAGAAACACTCCTTCCAACCCCAGTTTCAGAGAGACACTCCTTCCAATCCCAGTTTCAGAGAGACACACCTTCCAATCACAGTTTCAGACAGACACACCTTCCAATCCCAGTTTCAGAGAGACACTCCTTCCAATATCAGTTTCAGAGAGACACACCATCCAATCCCAGTTTCAGAGAGACACTCCTTCCAATCCCAGTTTCAAAGAGATACACCTTCCAATCCCAGTTTCAGAGAGACACACCTTCCAATCCCAGATTCAGGGAGACACTGCTTCCAATCCCAGTTTCAAAGAGATACACCTTCCAATCCCAGTGTGAAAGAGACACACCTTCCAATCCCAGTTTAAGAGAGACAGTCCTTCCAATCCCAATTTCAGAGAGACACACCATCCAATCCCAGTTTCAGAGAGACACACCTTCCAATCCTGACTTCAAAGGGACACACTTTCCAATCCCAGTTTCAGAGAGACAACTTCCAATCCCAGTTTCAGATAGACACTCCTTCCAATCCCAGTTTCAGAGAGACACTCCTTCCAATCCCAGTTTCAGAGAGACACTCCTTCCAATCCCAGTTTCAAAGAGATACACCTTCCAATCCCAGTTTCAGAGAGACACACCTTCCAATCCCAGATTCAGGGAGACACTGCTTCCAATCCCAGTTTCAAAGAGATACACCTTCCAATCCCAGTGTGAAAGAGACACACCTTCCAATCCCAGTTTAAGAGAGACAGTCCTTCCAATCCCAATTTCAGAGAGACACACCATCCAATCCCAGTTTCAGAGAGACACACCTTCCAATCCTGACTTCAAAGGGACACACTTTCCAATCCCAGTTTCAGAGAGACAACTTCCAATCCCAGTTTCAGATAGACACTCCTTCCAATCCCAGTTTCAGAGAGACACACCTTCCAATCCCAGTTTCAGAAATACACCTTCCAATCCCAGTTTCAGAGAGACACACCTTCCAATCCCAGTTTCAGGGAGTAACTCCTTCCAATCCCAGTTTCAAAGAGATACACCTTCCAATCCCAGTGTGAAAGAGACACACCTTCCAATCCCAGTTTAAGAGAGACAGTCCTTCCAATCCCAATTTCAGAGAGACACAGCTTCCAATCCCAGTTTCAGAGACACACCTTCCAATCCCAGTTTCAAAGAGACACAGCTTCCAATCCCAGTATCAGAGAAACACCTTCCAATCCCAGTTTGAGACAGACACTCCTTCCAA
Source organism: Scyliorhinus torazame (assembly GCF_047496885.1). Lineage (NCBI taxonomy): Eukaryota > Metazoa > Chordata > Chondrichthyes > Carcharhiniformes > Scyliorhinidae > Scyliorhinus > Scyliorhinus torazame. Next base: position 178,152,600 of record NC_092713.1, read on the forward strand.
TCCCAGTTTGAGACAGACACTCCGTCCAATCCCAGTTTCAGGGAGACACACCTTCCAATCCCAGTTTCAGAGAGACACTCCTTCCAATCCCAGTTTCAGAGAGACACTCCTTCCAATCCCAGTTTCAGAGAGACACACATTCCAATCCCAACTTCAGAGAGACACACCTTCCAATCCCAATTTCAGAGAGACACCGCTTCCAATCCCAGTTTCAGAGACACACCTTCCAATCCCAGTTTAAGAGAGACACTCCTTCCAATCCCAGTTTCAGAGAGACACACCTTCCAATCCCAGTTTCAAAGAGACACACCTTCCAATCCCAGTTTCAGAGAGACACTCCTTCCAATCCCAGTTTCAGAGAGACACACCTTCGAATCCCAGTTTCAGAGAGACACACATTCCAATCCCAGTGTCAAAGACACACCTTCCAATCCCAGTTTCAAAGAGACACACCTTCCAATCCCAGTTTCAAAGAGACACACCTTCCAATCCCAGTTTCAGAGGGACACACCTTCCAATCCCAGTGTGAAAGAGACACACCTTCCAATCCCAGTTTAAGAGAGACACTCCTTCCAATCCCAATTTCAGAGACGCACCTTCCAATCCCAGTTTCAAAGAGACACACCTTCCAATCCCAGTTTCAGAGAGACACACCTTCCAATCCCAGTTTCAGAGAGACACTCCTTCCAATACCAATTTCAGAGAGACACCGCTTCCAATCCCAGTTTCAGAGACACACCTTCCAATCCCAGTTTAAGAGAGACACTCCTTCCAATCCCAGTTTCAGAGAGACACACCTTCGAATCCCAGATTCAGAGAGACACACATTCCAATCCCAGTGTCAAAGACACACCTTCCAATCCCAGTTTCAAAGAGACACACCTTCCAATCCCAGTTTCAGAGACACACCTTTCAATCCCAGTTTAAGAGAGACACTCCTTCCAATCCCAGTTTCAGAGAGACACACCTTCCAATCCCAGTTTCAAAGAGACACACCTTTCAATCCCAGTTTCAGAGAGACACTCCTTCCAATCCCAGTTTCAGAGAGACACACCTTCGAATCCCAGTTTCAGAGAGACACACATTCCAATCCCAGTGTCAAAGACACACCTTCCAATCCCAGTTTCAAAGAGACACACCTTCCAATCCAAGTTTCAGAGGGACACACCTTCCAATCCCAGTGTGAAAGAAACACACCTTCCAATCCCAGTTGAAGAGAGACACTCCTTTCAATCCCAGTTTCAGAGAGACACACCTTCGAATCCCAGTTTCAAAGTGACACACCTTCCAATCCTGACTTCAAAGGGACACACATTCCAATCCCAATTTCAGAGAGACACAGCTCCCAATCCCAGCTTCAGAGACACACCTTCCAATCCCAGTTTCAGAGACACACCTTCCAATCCCAGTTTCAAAGAGACACAGCTTCCAATCCCAGTATCAGAGAAACACCTTCCAATCCCAGTATGAGAGACACACCTTCCAATCCCAGTTTGAGAGACACACCTTCCAGTCCCAGTTTCAGAGAGACACTCCTTCCAATCCCAGTTTCAAAGAGACACACCTTCCAATCCCAGTTTGAGAGAGACACACCTTCCAATCCCAGTTTCAGAGAGACACACCTTCCAATCCCAGTTTCAGAGAGACACACCTTCCAATCCCAACTTCAGAGAGACACACCTTCCAATCCCAGTTTCAGAGAGAGACAACTTCCAATCCCAGTTTCAGAGAGACAACTTCCAATCCCAGTTTCAGAGAGACACTCCTTCCAATCCCAGTTTCAGAGAGACACACCTTCCAATCCCAGTTTCAGAGACACACCTTCCAATCCCAGTTTCAAAGAGACACACACTTCCAATCCCAGTTTCAGAGAGACACACCTTCCAATCCCAGTTTCAGAGAGACACACCTTCCAATCCCAGTTTCAGAGAGACACTCCTTCCAATCCCAGTTTCAGAGAGACACTCCTTCCAATCCCAGTTTCAGAGAGACACACCTTCCAATCCCAGTTTCAGAGCGACACACCTTCCAATCCCAACTTCAGAGAGACACACATTCCAATCCCAGTTTCAAAGAGACACACCTTCCAATCCCAGTTTCAGAGAGACACCGCTTCCAATCCCAGTTTCAGAGACACACCTTCCAATCCCAGTTTAAGAGAGACACACATTCCAATCCCAGTTTCAAAGAGACACACCTTCCAATCCCAGTTTCAGAGAGAGACAACTTCCAATCCCAGTTTCAGAGAGACACTCCTTCCAATCCCAGTTTCAGAGAGACACACCTTCCAATCCCAGTTTCAGAGAGACACTCCTTCCAATACCAATTTCAGAGAGACACCGCTTCCAATCCCAGTTTCAGAGACACACCTTCCAATCCCAGTTTCAGAGAGACACTCCTTCCAATCCCAGTTTCAGAGAGACACACCTTCGAATCCCAGTTTCAGAGAGACACACATTCCAATCCCAGTGTCAAAGACACACCTTCCAATCCCAGTTTCAAAGAGACACACCTTCCAATCCCAGTTTCAGAGAGACACACACTTCCAATCCCAGTTTCAGAGAGACACAACTTCCAATCCCAGTTTCAGAGAGACACACCTTCCAATCCCAACTTCAGAGAGACACACCTTCCAATCCCAGTTTCAGAGAGAGACAACTTCCAATCCCAGTTTCAGAGAGACAACTTCCAATCCCAGTTTCAGAGAGACACTCCTTCCAATCCCAGTTTCAGAGAGACACACCTTCCAATCCCAGTTTCAGAGACACACCTTCCAATCCCAGTTTCAGAGAGACACACACTTCCAATCCCAGTTTCAGAGAGACACACCTTCCAATCCGAGTTTCAGAGAGACACACCTTCCAATCCCAGTTTCAGAGAGACACTCCTTCCAATCCCAGTTTCAGAGAGACACTCCTTCCAATCCCAGTTTGAGAGACACACACCTTCCAATCCCAGTTTCAGAGAGACACTCCTTCCAATACCAGTTTCAGAGAGACACACCTTCCAATCCCAGTTTCAGAGAGACACACCTTCCAATCCCAGTTTCAGAGCGACACACCTTCCAATCCCAACTTCAGAGAGACACACATTCCAATCCCAGTTTCAAAGAGACACACCTTCCAATCCCAGTTTCAGAGAGACACACGTTCCAATCCCAATTTCAGAGAGACACACCTTCCAATCCCAGTTTCAAAGAGACACACCTTCCAATCCCAGTTTCAGAGAGACACACGTTCCAATCCCAACTTCAGAGAGACACACATTCCAATCCCAGTTTCAAAGAGACACACCTTCCAATCCCAGTTTCAGAGAGACACACCTTCCAACCCCAATTTCAGAGAGACACACATTCCAATCCCAGTTTCAAAGAGACACACCTTCCAATCCCAGTTTCAGAGACACACCTTCCAATCCCAGTTTAAGAGAGACACACATTCCAATCCCAGTTTCAAAGAGACACACCTTCCAATCCCAGTTTCAGAGAGAGACAACTTCCAATCCCAGTTTCAGAGAGACACTCCTTCCAATCCCAGTTTCAGAGAGACACTCCTTCCAATCCCAGTTTCAGAGAGACACTCCTTCCAATACCAATTTCAGAGAGACACCGCTTCCAATCCCAGTTTCAGAGACACACCTTCCAATCCCAGTTTCAGAGAGACACTCCTTCCAATCCCAGTTTCAGAGAGACACACCTTCGAATCCCAGTTTCAGAGAGACACACATTCCAATCCCAGTGTCAAAGACACACCTTCCAATCCCAGTTTCAAAGAGACACACCTTCCAATCCCAGTTTAAGAGAGACACACCTTCCAATCCCAGTTTCAAAGAGACACACCTTCCAATCCCAGTTTCAGAGACACACCTTCCAATCCCAGTTTAAGAGAGACACCCCTTCCAATCCCAGTTTCAGAGAGACACACCTTCCAATCCCAGTTTCAAAGAGACACACCTTCCAATCCCAGCTTCAGAGAGACACTCCTTCCAATCCCAGTTTCAGAGAGACACACCTTCGAATCCCAGTTTCAGAGAGACACACATTCCAATCCCAGTGTCAAAGACACACCTTCCAATCCCAGTTTCAAAGAGACACAGCTTCCAATCCCAGTATCAGAGAAACACCTTCCAATCCCAGTATGAGAGACACACCTTCCAATCCCAGTTTGAGAGACACACCTTCCAGTCCCAGTTTCAGAGAGACACTCCTTCCAATCCCAGTTTCAAAGAGACACACCTTCCAATCCCAACTTCAGAGAGACACCGCTTCCAATCCCAGTTTCAGAGACACACCTTCCAATCCCAGTTTAAGAGAGACACACCTTCCAATCCCAGTTTCAGAGAGAGACAACTTCCAATCCCAGTTTCAGAGAGACACTCCTTCCAATCCCAGTTTCAGAGAGACACACCTTCCAATCCCAGTTTCAGAGACACTCCTTCCAATCCCAGTTTCAAAGAGATACACCTTCCAATCCCAGTGTGAAAGAGACACTCCTTCCAATCCCATTTCAGAGAGACACACCTTCCAATCCCAGTTTCAAAGAGACACACCTTCCAATCCCAGTTTCAGAGAGACACTCCTTCCAATCCCAGTTTCAGAGAGACACACCTTCGAATCCCAGTTTCAGAGAGACACACATTCCAATCCCAGTGTCAAAGACACACCTTCCAATCCCAGTTTCAAAGAGACACACCTTCCAATCCCAGTTTCAGAGAGACACACATTCCAATCCCAGTGTCAAAGACACACCTTCCAATCCCAGTTTCAAAGAGACACACCTTCCAATCCCAGTTTCAGAGAGACACACATTCCAATCCCAGTGTCAAAGACACACCTTCCAATCCCAGTTTCAAAGAGACACACCTTCCAATCCCAGTTTCAGAGGGACACACCTTCCAATCCCAGTGTGAAAGAGACACACCTTCCAATCCTGACTTCAAAGGGACACACATTCCAATCCCAATTTCAGAGAGACACAGCTTCCAATCCCAGTTTCAAAGAGACACAGCTTCCAATCCCAGTATCAGAGAAACACCTTCCAATCCCAGTATGAGAGACACACCTTCAAATCCCAGTTTGAGAGACACACCTTCCAGTCCCAGTTTCAGAGAGACACTCCTTCCAATCCCAGTTTCAAAGAGACACACCTTCCAATCCCAGTTTGAGAGAGACACACCTTCCAATCCCAGTTTCAGAGAGACACACGTTCCAATCCCAGTTTCAGAGAGACACACCTTCCAATCCCAATTTCAGAGAGACACCGCTTCCAATCCCAGTTTCAGAGACACACCTTCCAATCCCAGTTTAAGGGAGACACACATTCCAATCCCAGTTTCAAAGAGACACACCTTCCAATCCCAGTTTCAGAGAGAGACAACTTCCAATCCCAGTTTCAGAGAGACAACTTCCAATCCCAGTTTCAGAGAGACAACTTCCAATCCCAGTTTCAGAGACACTCCTTCCAATCCCAGTTTCAGCGAGACACACCTTCCAATCCCAGTTTCAGAGACACACCTTCCAATCCCAGTTTCAGAGAGACACACACTTCCAATCCCAGTTTCAGAGAGACACACCTTCCAATCCCAGTTTCAGAGAGACACTCCTTCCAATCCCAGTTTCAGAGAGACACTCCTTCCAATCCCAGTTTGAGAGAGACACACCTTCCAATCCCAGTTTCAGAGAGACACTCCTTCCAATACCAGTTTCAGAGAGACACACCCTCCAATCCCAGTTTCAGAGAGACACACCTTCCAATCCCAGTTTCAGAGCGACACACCTTCCAATCCCAATTTCAGAGAGACACACCCTCCAATCCCAGTTTCAGAGAGACACACCTTCCAATCCCAGTTTCAGAGAGATACACCTTCCAATCCCAACTTCAGAGAGACACATCTTCCAATCCCAATTTCAGAGAGACACACATTCCAATCCCAGTTTCAAAGAGACACACCTTCCAATCCCAGTTTCAGAGAGACACACCTTCCAATCCCAGTTTCAGAGACACACCTTCCAATCCCAGTTTCAGAGAGACACTCCTTCCAATACCAGTTTCAGAGAGGCACACACTTCCAATCCCAGTTTCAGAGAGACAGTCCTTCCAATCCCAGTTTCAGAGAGACACACCTTCCAATCCCAGTTTCAGAGAGACACACCTTCCAATCCCAGTTTCAGAGAGACACACCTTCCAATCCCAGTTTCAGAGAGACACTCCTTCCAATACCAGTTTCAGAGAGACACACCTTCCAATCCCAGTTTCAAAGAGACACACCTTCCAATTCCAGTTTCAAAGAGACACACCTTCCAATTCCAGTTTCAGAGAGACACTCCTGCCAATCCCAGTTTCAGAGAGACACTCCTGCCAATCCCAGTTTCAGAGAGACACACCTTCCATTCCCAGTTTCAAAGAGACACACCTTCCAATCCCAGTTTCAAAGAGACACACCTTCCATTCCCAGTTTCAAAGAGACGCACCTTCCAATCCCAGTTTCAGTGACACTCCTTCCAATTCAGGTTAGGTGGATTGGCCATGATAAATTTCCCTTAGTGACCAGAAAGGTTAGGAGGTGTTATTGGATTACAGGGATTGGGTGGAAGTGAGGCCTTAAGTGGGTCAGTGCAGACTCGATGGGCCAAATGGCCTCCTTCTGCTTTGTATGATGTATGTTTCTATGTAATCCCAGTTTCAGAGGGAGACACACCTTCCAATCCCAGTTTCAGAGACACACCTTGCAATCTCAATTTCAGAGACACACATCATGCCAAATGGCATAACATTGAATTGGTATATACCATCTGGAGTCACAAAAGCTGAAATCTCCTTCGCCCTTTCGGAGAAAGGTACCTGCCAGTAACCTTTAAGTAAATCCAATTTGGAAATAAAAGCGGATTGTCTCACTTTCTCAATGCAATCCTCCAAACGTGGGATAGAAGAGTCCTTTCTTGTAACTTCATTAACCTTTCTATGGTCCACACACAACCGCTGGGTACCGTCCGGTTTTGGTACCATTACTATGGGTGAGCTCCATTGGCTGCAACCCACTTCAATTATGCCATATTTAAGCATACTCTCAATCTCTTGGTTAACCTGTGCCAATTTGAAAGGGTCAAGTCCAGATGGATGATGTTTGAGTGGAACAGCATTTCCCACATCTACATCACGTATAGTCATTTTAGTCCTTCTTTTTCTCTCCTTCCCTTTCAAAGTACCTTTTAAGCATATTCACATGACACACTCGGTGAGTTTTCCTTCTATCTGGTGTTTTTACCACATATTTCACCTCACTTAATTTACTTTCAATCTGATCAGGTCCACAAAACCTTGCTTTTAAAGGCTCACCTACCACTCGTAACGATACGAAAACTCCACTGGCAAAACTACGAACTTTGGATTTCTTGTCCGCTACCCGTTTCATCACATTTTGTGCAACTTTTAAATGCTGTCTAGCCAATTCACCTGCTCTATTTAATCGTTCCCTCAAATTTAACACATAATCCAACAAGGTAATTTCTGATCTCTCACTCACCAATTTTTCCTCAATCAATTTAAGTGGTCCTCTTACCTCATGACCAAAAATTAGTTCAAAAGGACTGAATTTGGTTGACTCATTAGGTGCATCCCTAATTGCGAACAGTACGAATGGAATTCCTTGATCCCAATCCTCTGGATAATCTTGACAATAAGCCCTCAACATTGTCTTTAATGTCTGATGCCACCTTTCTAACACTCCCTGCGATTCTGGATGGTACGCAGTTTATTTAAATTGTTTTATTCCTAAGCTATCCATAACTTTTTCATTTTCATTTCATTTCACTTCTTTGGATAACCGAGATAAAATTTGATCCTTGATCCGATTGTATTTCTGTGGGTAGTCCATATCTCGTAAAGAATTTAAGTAACTCCTCCACAATCTTTTTAGCTGTAATATTACGTACTGGAACGGTCTCTGGAAACCTAGTAGACACATCCATTCTAGGCAAAAGATATTGATTCCCACTTTTCTTTTTAGGAAGCGGTCCTACGCAATCAATGAGGACCCTTGGGAAAGGTTCCTCAAATGCTGGAATGGGTATTAAGGGCACTGGTTTAATCACTGCTTGAGGTTTCCCTATCACTTGACATGTGTGACATGATTGACAAAATTAAACTACATCTTTATGTCGTCCAGGCCAATAACAATGTTTTTGGATTTTAGCTTGAGTTTTTCTTATTCCCAATTGACCTCCCACTGGTACCTCATGTGCAACTCGCGACACCTCCTTTCTAAACCCTACTGGCTATACTACTTGATGAACTTCTGCTCACTTTTCATCCACCTGCATATGTAAAGGTCTCCATTTTCTCATCAAGACATTACTTTTATGGTAATAATACTCTGGTATACATGCAAATTCCTCTTCCGTGTATGCTTTCTGATACATCCATTGTATTTCTACATCTTCCTGTTGATACTCCTCCAAATTTCCTGAACTAAAAATATCCACCTCATCCTCCACCTGTTCTTGTTCTTTTTCAACCATCTGATCAAAAATTGTTTCTGATAATTGAACTTCCACTTCATTCTCACTCTTTGATTTCTCCTCTTGTCTTAACCTATGACTTTGCAACCTTATTACTACACAATCTGGAAAAATCCCAGGATATTCGTCCTTGAACACCTCAGTTGTCTGATTTTCTACTGGCTTATCCACCACAGTAGGCATTACTCCCACCTGCAATCCAGCTATATCATTACCCAAGACAAACTCTACTCCTGGACAAGATAGTTTCTCTATTACTCCTACTACAACTTCACCACTCTTCACTGGACATTCCAACCTTATCTTATATAATGGAACACTACTTCTTCACCCTGAATTCCACATATTACCAAACTCCTCATTAAAGATTGACTAGCTCCCCTATCTCTTAAAATTGTGACTTCTTTACCTACTCCTCCTGATACACACGAGTAAACTTCACCCACACAAGTAAATTCTTTAAAGACATCTGGCACCTTCTCATCAATCACCTCTTGATCAGGCTGTACAATCTTTTGCATCTCCTTCGCTTCACTTGGGCTTTCCTTTACCACTTTAAAAACCCCCACTGTCTTATCCTGTTTTACCATATCAGCCTTCCCAGTGCTTTTCTTCAACCACCAACACTGACTTTACATGGCCTAGTTTATTACAGTGAAAACATTTGGAACTTTTCATGTCTCTTCCACCGTCCTGGATTTCTTATTTACTCTGAGGTACAATCTCCTTATTATCTCCCATCAGATCACCTTTACCTTTACCACTTGAATATTTCTCATGTCCCCAGTTTCTATCCCTCACAGGCTGAAACTGGTGAAGGAAACCAACTTTGATTTATGAACAAATTCATAATCATCTGCCATTTCTGCTGCTAATCTCCCAGTTTTAACCCTCTGCTCTTCCACATGAGTTCTCACTACATCAGGAATTGAACTTTTAAAATCCTCCAAAAGTATAATTTCTCTGAGAGCTTCATACATTTGGTCTATTTTCAAAGCCCTTATCCACCTCTCAAAATTACTCTGTTTGATCCTTTCAAACTCCATGTATGTTTGACCAAATTATTTCCGTAAAAATCTTTGTCTGTAGGCTTCAGGCTACATATGCAGCTGAGATGGTTTTTTTCACCTCCTCATACTTCCCAGATACTTCCTCCGGTAGTGATGCAAACACTTCACAAGCCCTATCCACCAGCTTTGTTTGAATCAGTAATGTGGCCATTTCATTTGTTTAGCGACCTTCTCAAATAGAATTAAAAAGGCTTCTATCTCCATCTCATCAAACCTTGGCAATGCTTGGACATATTTAAATAGATCCCCACCAAGCCTTCGACTATTTCTCACTATCCTCATCACTTTCTTCCAACTTTCATCCACTTTCATCCCTTTATGCCCGCCAATTTTAACTGTCATGTTTCATCTCTCTCTCTCTGGGTCTCTCTCTCTCTCTCTCTCTGGGTCTCTCTCTCTCTCTCTCTCTGGGGTCTCTCTCTCTCTGGGTCTCTCTCTCTTTCTGGGTCTCTCTCTCTCTCTCTCTCTGGGTCTCTCTCTCCTCTCTCTCTCTCTGGGTCTCTCTCTCTCTCTCTCTCTGGGTCTCTCTCTCTCTCTCTCTCTCTCTCTCTGGGTCTCTCTCTCTCTCTCTCTCTCTCTCTCTGGGTCTCTCTCTCTCACTCTCTCTGGTCTCTCTCTCTCTCTCTCTGGGTCTCTCTCTCTCTCTCTCTCTGGGTCTCTCTCTCTCTCTCTCTGGTCTCTCTCTCTCTCTCTCTGGGTCTCTCTCTCTGGGTCTCTCTCTCTGGGTCTCTCTCTCCCTCTCTCTGGGTCTCTCTCTCCCTCTCTCTGGGTCTCTCTCTCCCTCTCTCTGGGTCTCTCTCTCCCTCTCTCTGGGTCTCTCTCTCCCTCTCTCTGGGTCTCTCTCTCCCTCTCTGGGTCTCTCTCTCCCTCTCTCTGGGTCTCTCTCTCCCTCTCTCTGGGTCTCTCTCTCTCTCTCTGGGTCTCTCTCTCTCTCTGGGTCTCTCTCTCTCTCTCTGGGTCTCTCTCTCTCTCTCTGGGTCTCTCTCTCTCTCTCTCTGGGTCTCTCTCTCTCTCTCTCTCTGGGTCTCTCTCTCTCTCTCTCTGGGTCTCTCTCTCTCTCTCTCTGGGTCTCTCTCTCTCTCTCTGGTCTCTCTCTCTCTCTCTGGGTCTCTCTCTCTCTCTGGGTCTCTCTCTCTCTCTCTGGGTCTCTCTCTCTCTCTCTGGGTCTCTCTCTCTCTCTCTCTGGGTCTCTCTCTCTCTCTCTGGGTCTCTGTCTCTCTCTCTGGGTCTCTCTCTCTCTCTCTGGGTCTCTCTCTCTCTCTCTGGGTCTCTCTCTCTCTCTCTCTCTCTCTCTCTGGGTCTCTCTCTCTCTCTCTCTCTCTGGGTCTCTCTCTCTGGTCTCTCTCTCTCTCTGGTCTCTCTCTCTCTCTCTCTCTCTCTCTGG